>NC_066600.1:1035000-1095000 GCF_905475345.1 Vespula vulgaris | reverse complement strand
AATAATAATAATAATAATAATAATAATAATAATAATAATAATAATAATAATATCATTATATAATATATAATTTTATAATACAGATTAACGAGAGAGCCGATATGAGATACGATGAGAGCTTCGCGAGAAGGACGAAGGGAAAGAGACGCTCTCTTTCTTTTCATTTTTTTTTCTTCGTCCTTCCTTTCTTCGGATTCTTTTTTTTTTGTTTTTTTCTCGGTTTCTTTAATAAATGAAAATTTCTAAGATTTTCAAATCGAACAGGAAGAAAACACAACGACGACGAAAATCGATTATTTTCTTCTTCTTCTTCTTCTTTCGTTTCGTTTCGTTCGTTCGTTCGTTCGTTCGTCTTCTTCTTTAAATCGGGTCTCGATTTAATTTGTCGGTGCTGATGGACTATGCATCTGTCCGTAAAATATACCTCGTGGACGACAAGCCGAACAATCGGAGGCAGCTCTCTCCGTCGATTCGTTTCCTGTAAATATCGTGTATACGTCTAACAAAATAAAACAAAAGGAAAAGAGAAAAAACCATCTAATTTCTTAATCTCTTTTTCTTTCGAATTAACATGTAGATAAAATATAGATATATTTTAATTTGATTTAACATATATATATATATAATTCATATTCAATCGGATGTAATTTAATTTAAAGTATATAAATCTTATTGATATTAATATTAATTTAATTTAAGATTCGCAAGATTAGCCAAAAGAGTTTCTATTATATATCAATTGCTCTCAAAAATATTAGAAATCTTCTAAGGAACGAATTTATCTTTCAAATCGTAAAAAATCGTCTCTAATTGATTTTTAAATCAGAATTACCCAGTGACTTTTAGCTCACTTTATATTATTATAAATATTTTCAATGAATATATCTATATTTTTGAATTACACTGGACAAACATTATCAGTATAAAATTTCATTCCTGTGATCGTAATGAATCTATTAAATGTCGATCGTAATTTCTTTTTTGTTTTATATTTTTTAATTTTATTTATCAATATTTTTCTAATAATTTTTTTTTTTATTCCTTTAAATATTTCCAAACAGTTACGTCACTCATCCGTTAGTCAATGTACCTTCGTTCACTACCAATGATTCTACATTCGCATTCATCGCGAAGGTACCACATCGATGTATCTCGTTATTTTCGGCTTACGTCTGCTTCGAATAGAACGACCGAGGTATTCTCGAAACAGCGTATCGATATAACCAACACAACAAATTCTCTCCAACTAACGAGACGATTTCTGTACTTACACATTATATATGTATATATATATATATATACACACATACATATATATGTACATCTATCTTCTCGATTAATATAGAAAATGTCCTTATATATATATGTGTGTGTGTGTTTGTGTGTGTGTACACATATATATACACATATATATATATATGCATGCATGCATGTATGTATGTATATTTCGTTAAGCCCTTAAGTATTTTTTTTCATATATAGAATATGTGTTGATAATTAGAGAAAGAGAGAGAAAGGGACAAAGAAATAGCGATAGATTTTTTGTTTTTTTTTTCATTATAAAAATAGATTCAAAGAACAAAAAAAATTTATTTACTTTCAGACGACCTGACATATGCAATACGAATTTTGATTCGAGTAGAATTAAGAATAAGGAAAAATCTACTGGAAATTACAAAACCCGATTAATTCCGATGTTACCTCTAACAAATAATAAATTATTCGTCCTTTAAGAATTCGATTATAAGAAATAAAAAAACTATAATTTAAATAACGAAATTGATTAATTACGATCTGACTGTGTCACAACGAATAATTTCAATTTTATTCTGTATAAAAAAGGCGAGAATAAAATCGAATAATTATTCCTTTAAATATATCTACAGGATTATCCGATTAAGTAGTTCGATATTGCGATATATTCATTTGAAAATTTTCTTTGATTTTGATGAAATCTCTATAACTACGAAAGGAGAAAAGATCGTCGAACATTTATTTAAGATGTTAATAATGATATCGGTCAAGTATTTGTTATGCGTTTCCCTAATAATACATACATACATACATACATACATACATACATACATACATACATACAT
Organism: Vespula vulgaris; assembly: GCF_905475345.1. Lineage (NCBI taxonomy): Eukaryota > Metazoa > Arthropoda > Insecta > Hymenoptera > Vespidae > Vespula > Vespula vulgaris. Next base: position 1,092,901 of record NC_066600.1, on the reverse strand, counting down.
ACATACATACACATAAATATATATATATGTACGTTCCATGTTTCGTATTCGTTTTAGATATGCGCAAGCGTCAAGAGAATCACGCCCCTTCCTAGCGACGAGAATCCACCCGCAACCCCTTACCGTATTACTACGGGTCGACACATACACATACACAAAAAGAGAGAGAGAGAGAGAGAGAGAGATCCACCCTCCGTCTGATATCAAGGCAAACCTCGTTCCCATTTAACACTTCAGTCGCGACTAATTACGCTAATTGATTGAAATTCTCCTTTCTCTCTCTCTTTCTCTCTCTCTCTCTCTCTCTCTTTCTTCCCTCATTCTATATATATATATATCTCTCTCTCTCTCTCTTACCTTTGAATCAGTCTAATTACTAAATATCAAAGTTACACGCGTTCCGATATTCAGTAGGTTTAAGTACCAACCCGCACGGTCCTTTCACGGTCACCGTATCAAACTGTAATTTGGCTCTTTCTTGTCTAACGGATGGTGGTAACGTTAGGTAATTGCTAGAGAAGACTACGCGTTCTTCTCTTCTTTAACTAATATATACTAATATAATACTATTAATATATATATATTACTAAGATATCTGTTAACTTACATATATATATTTATATGTAAGTATGTCGAGCATTTTTTGTTTTTTTGTTTTTTTTTCTACTTCTAATTTCAATTCTAATATCGATTTAATAATCGACTTCGACTCTGTCTCTGTTTTCTATCGACATTTTATTATCTTTTTTCTTTTTTTGGTTTTGTTTTTCCTATACTTATCTTTCTTTTTCTAATTCTTATTCTAATTCTAATTACGATTAATAATCAATTGTGACTCGTACCCTTGAGTATATTTAAGTGTCGATAAAATGATCCGCCGTTCCATGTTTCGGGATTCCTTGATACTATTGGCTCGGCTTTGACGTCACGCAGAGATGCACTTTCTTCTGCTATTTTTTCTGCTTCTCGTTCCTATAAACAAATTAAATACATACGTATAGATCTATATAATTTCGATTTTTTAAACAATGATATTAAAAATATCATGTTATTGGAATAATAATTCGACACCTGTCTAATTAAATAAGCATTCTGTTATCGTTATAGTGATTAGATAGCGAATGACTGAATGAAAAGTTTGTTTGGATTAGCAGTTAAAGAGATGACTCGATATTTCAAATGGCTAAATGTCATTGGAGAACTCTGTTATGCAACGATGACCACCATCGAGTTCCCAGCATAATATCCTTCAGGTTATTCTAACATAAGTTGAATAGGGAACGGAATAGTGGACAGTTGAATTTACCTTGGTCGTTCCTGCTTTGTTTAATGTTTCCGCTGATAGAAATCACCGAATTACTTAAATTAATTTCCTTTTTGCTTTTAGAAAGTATGCGTGTGTATGTATATTTATGTGTGAGATAGAGAAAGAAAGAAAGAAAGAAAGAAAGAGAGAGAGAGAGAGAGAGAGCTTGCATGGATCGATCTTCGTGAATTATTTATAAAGACAAGTCACAACAACTCTTCTTTTCTTTTTCTTTTATTTCTTTTGAAGGGACATCAAGGGACGAAGCGCAAAAAGAAAAAGAAATGTCACTACATAGCAATCGATGTTGGTTGATTAGCGTGTCTAATAATAATTAAGGAAGAAGAGTTGTTAGTTAAAAGTCGATCAAAATCGAATATCCGTCGAAGCGATATATGCCGCGCACGAGCGATATTATTTCATTAAAAATAAATCGGTGCAATTTATTTTAACTTTCTGTCGCTTCCCTTTATCGGGTGACATATTCGAGTACTGGGGGAAAAGTAGAGAGAGAGAGAGAGGGAGAGAGAGAGAGAGAGAAAAAGAAATGTATGCGCGTGTGTGTGTGAGAACATGAGAGAGACAATAGATTGGTATAGATACAGGTTGGTATAGAGCTTGGAGAATTTGCACGCGAGAATGCATTTTTAATAAAAATTTTACGCTTCCGTGTGCTTCTCGCTAACCCACGATCGTTATACGCTACATGGATTTAAACTAGTGAAAATAAATTTCGTTCGGAGAATAAATAATGTCAAGCTAATGTTTTTACTTTTCTTATAAATGTTTTTCTTCCTCTTTCCTTTTTGTCCTTCATCTTTTTTCTCTTTTTTTTTTTTCTTTTACCCGACATAATTGTCATTAATTCATTCTTTCCGTCGTTCTCAACGACCCGACTTTTTTTTTCTATTCTTTCTAACGAGTAAAAAAATTATGAAAAAAAATATATTCTTGATAATAATTAAAGTAAAAAAAAAAGGGGTAAAGAATGAATAGAATAAGGGCGCACGAGCCATTCGAGGGAATATATCTTAATCGATCGAACAATGCGTGTCGTCTTCGATTATTATTGAAACAGAGGTGTAGCTTTTTGTCAAACCATTCTAAAGATATAGAAGTAATGGTAGATGCACGAGTACAGATATAGTGTGTACTACATATATATATATATATATATATATATATATATATATATATATATACACATATGTTCGAAATGACAGTCGGAACCGATTGTGTAGTACCGCGTTACGTTACTAGCATACTATAATAAAATATTCATATTATCGTGACGTTTACGTTGTCACGTAACACACGACCGACGACGCTACGATGATTACATTTACTTTTGCCTGAGTATTTTGAGAGAGAGAGAGAGGGGGGGAGGAGAGAGAGAGAGAGAGAGAATGATATATCGCTCAACGTAATATCGTTTGGTATATTTCTGACGTTAAAAGTAAAAAATTAAATAGGATTTTTTTTTCAGCCATCTTACGTCATTCTTTACAAAAATTAACTTTATTTGAATAATCATATTTTTTACTTTTTTATTTATTTATTTATTTATTTATTTATTTAATTTTTTTTTTTTTTTTATTAAGATAGAAAACGATCTGAGATTTTTTTCGTTTCGAGATTTGTCTCTAACAGAAGGACTTTTTTTTTCTTTTTCAATTTCTACGACTCAACAAAACGATCGTGATTTCGAACGAACTAATCGATAAAAAGAAAAACAAGCTCTTCCTTTTTCTTTTCTTCTTATTTCTTTCTTTTAAGATCAATATAAACGTTCGAGATTGCGTTACATTGTATTTAAATAAGATCTCTCAAATCGGTGTTAATTGTTCCCGAGGAATGTTTTGTTTTCATTAAATTTCTTATAATTAAACGCGATAATTTAACGATTATCGTATCATATAATTAATAAAAAACCTGACGATAACTTGCTTGTTAAAATTAATGAAATACAAACGTAAATAACTGAATAAAAATTGAAGTTTCCTCAAAAGATCGAAGATGATCGATCTTTCGAGAGACCCACTCATGTATTTAAGATGTCGTCCATGACATACTTCTCTCTCTCTCTTTCTCTTTCTTTCAAAGTTTCCATTTTCATACGAGCAAACATTAATCATCGTCCGATGGCTAATGGCTCGCAACGAGCAACGTAACCGATGAAACTTTTATGCTGTTTGGGATTTGAAGTAATTAGGTATGTTTTGTGTATGGAAGAATAAGAGGGTGGGATGGGGTGGATGAGGTGGAGGGTTGAGGGAGATAATTCGTGAAAGGGGGGTGGACATGGTCCTTCTATTGTCGAGTAATTCGTCGAGTTAAAGCGAGGGATTCGTTCGATAATCGTTCCTTTACTAAATACATACTTCAAATGTTCCTTTTTCATAAATATGATTAATACTAATAATAAAAAAAAAAGAAAAAAAGAAAATTTATCTTCGTTAATACAATCGATCATATCGTTATTATATATTTATTGAGAATATCTGTTGTTATTAAAAAAAGAAAAAAAGAACGAATAAAAAAAAAGAAGTGTTGACGAATTAAATTCGTCGTTACAATTTCGATTGGAATTATTATTTCAACAATTATATTATTGCAGATGTTATTATAATGAATCTCGCGATCAGCATTTATTCGTAAAGGAATATGTATACGGGAAGATTTCACCATAACGAATTGATCTATCAAGAGTAACGAATTCACATCGTTACGCTATTATAGTACTCTAAAAGGGAGTTAGGAGTATGGTTATTGTTAGGAACATATGTGCTAAAGAAGAATATATATGGACTCGAGTGTTTTATATATATATATATATATATATATATATATATACACATAATATAATATATAAACTGACCACCTGCTCTTTTGAGAAATAAGAAAGAGAAAGAAAGGAGAAAGAAAAAAAATGAAAAAAAAAATGACAATTAAAGATGCTGTTGAAAAAAAAAAATTGTTAATACTATGATCATCCGAAATCTGACGATACAAAAAAAAAAAAAATCTCGATTATAAATCGAGAACGAGCATACTATGTTTTTCTGTACGTACGTGCGTGCATGCGTGTGTGTGTGTGTGTCTTTGGATTTTCTGGATTACCCATGGGTATCGTTCGAGTGACAGATTACATGGGATAAAAGAAGATAGAAATAGAAATAGGAATAGAGCTCTACTAAAATTCTTGCCATGTAGGCCTCGTTACGAATCGCATTACACGATCCTTGCAATCCTATGGTTGGTACGTGACGTGTACCTACTCGTGTATTATCTCGTGTGCACGATAGAGAAAAAAAATAAATGAAAAGATAAAAAAAATAAACAAAACGAAACGTAAAGAAAGAGAGAGAGAGAGAGAGAGAGAGAGAGAGAAATTGTTGAAACTATCGCGATCATTTTTACTCGACGTCACCGTTATTTTATTTCTTTTTATCCTTTCATAACGACGTCTATATATTTCACTTTCTTATTATTTATTTTATTTCATTCTGTTGACAACAATAACAACAATAAAAAATAGAAATGGATGGTTAGTATCTTTAAATATTCGTTTGTATGAAGAAAAAAAAAGAATCAAGAAAAAAAATGCCAGGCGTATACAAATTTTATCATCATCATTGTCATCATCATCATCATCATCATCATCATCATCATCATCGTTCTTACTGATCCTTTTTTTTTCTTGCTTTAACTCACAAAATATATCACTATTTTTTATTTTCACTATCAACTACGATCGAACAATTAGAAAAAAGGAAGATTACAAAAAAAAAAAGAAAAAAAAAGAAAAAAACCAGAACAAAGACGTATCAATTTCATTCGATACGTTTTTCACATTCTTGAATGAATTCTCGCAATTTATAACTCCGTTGAGCCGATAAAGTAGGAATCCTTAGCCACTATCATCATTGAAATCCACCCCTAGAATATCCAGCAACAACTCCCCGTTCTCTTTCTCTCTTTCTCTTTCTATCTTTCACTGATCCTATCCCAAAGTAAAACCGAACGAATCCCTAGCTTCAGAATATCGAAACCAGCAACCGAAATGCCGGCATGGTCGTTCGGTGAGGGTTGATGGGTGGGAGACGCTGAGGACTGAGGGATGAAGGGTGAAGGGTGAAGGGTGAAGGGTGAAGGGTAGGGACCCCCATCTACCTGACGCAGTTACTGGTGCTATCGTGTTGTTACTGCCGTTTCACCGGCCCATCCTCGCGTTATGGCTCGCTCAATTGTTTCAGCCCCGTTGATCCAATAAAGGATTACGGCGAAACAATTGTAGCGTGCAGAACCACCCTCCTCTTGCTACCCCGTCATCCCCATCTGCTTTTCGTCTCACCCCCTCCCGTTCCATCCCGTTCCGTTCCGTTCCGTTCCGTTCACCTACACCCCGCACTTCAGTATTTCGTTCGAACAAACTCGTTCCGTTACACGATGGATTTTACCTAAACGGCAAAACTTTCCACCAACCACCCCCGCAATCAACCATCCCCTTCCTCTTTCTCTTCAATCTCGTTCTATCCAACTTATTCGTTTTCTTTGTCCTTTTTTTTCTCATGCTTCTTTGTCTTTCTTATCGAACGCACTTGTCAAAAATCGATCTTCTGGTTTTCTCGTATTTTTTATTTTTTTATTTTTTGGCTTTTTCGTTCCGTAAATATGTGTTTCATTTCGACGGACCGAAGAGGACCAAGAGAATTCGATAATGATCGAGGTTCTTTTTAGATTGATAGATCTTGTACAAAAAAAAAGGAAGAGAAATAAATACAAAACGAACACGGATATAAAAAGAAGAGGATCGAAAGTATGCGTTTATCGATCGATTATCGATGCATTTTTAATTTACGCGTCGCTTGGTCTCCTTTTTTCCTTTACATACTTTATAATTTTGTGAATATTTTATTACGAGATGAAGAATGCGAAACGGAAAGATTCATAATGATCGAGAAATTTTATTGAAGGTATTAAAACTGGTTGAAGAATTATCTCGATAGCTTACTACCTGACAAAAAGAAAGAAATCAGCTGATCTTACAAACCTTGCGGATTAGACAAAAATAAAATAAAATAAAATAAAACATTAGAAATTCATTGAAAGATTATTAGAACGATCGTGACCCCTACGTTTAAAGACGGATCGGATCGGATCGGATCGGATCGGATCGGATCGGATCGTTGATTTTCATGATCGGTTGACGAATATCAAGTTCGTTTCGAAGCGAAAGTAGAACAAGTTAGAATCGAGAACGGGGAACAGTTCGATGGGTGCAAAGTTAATACGCAATCGCGTTAGTCGCATCGCTTTCGGTCGAACGATCTCGTTGGAATCCATGCACCACGGAATTATGCCCGGGAAATTGATTATACTCTCGATAATTCCAGACTTATATGGTAACGTTATCCGTCCCTTCGATGAATCTAATTCTATTAAAGTACATACTCGTCACTCGTTTATTCACTTCGTCGAATATCTATATATGTGTACATACATAGATAGGTATCTATTATCCAAAACTTTTTTATCTCTCTCCGTTTCGTTTATTTTTATTTATTTGTATACATCGTACGTACGTGTACGTGTTTGGTACCTGTTATCAACAATCGCGTCTCTATTCGTTCGTGCGATATTATTATTATTATTATTATTATTATTATTATTATATATATATATATATGTGTTAGAGAATTAATTTTCAGAGATTTATTTTCTTTTTTCTTATTTGCTACTGTTTGTTAATATCTTGTTTGGTTATCGAGATTATTGGAAAATTCTTTTAAGGGAACATTTCGAAGAATAACTTCTTTAGATTTTTCTAACGTTCCCGATGGATTATCGTTGTTTAATAAAAATTTGTCGATGTTTCCTTTTCTTTTTCTTCTTCGCTTTTCCTTTTTCTTTTCATTTTTCTTTTCAACGTTCAAACAGTTCCTTCCTTATCAATAGGATTTTCTTTTTATAACTTTGATAATACGTGCGAGGAAAGAAGTTCATTACAAATCCGTCGCCGTGTCTATCGTAAACGATTTTCTCGAATGAATCGACAAATCTAATCTCAAACAGGATGGAATTCGATCGACACGTCGTAATCTGTCTTTTTTTAGTATCGATGAAATCGGTCTTTACTTGCTTTGCTGTTTTCTTTTTCTTTTTCTCTTTCATTTCTTTTTTTTTCTCTTTTTTTTTCTCTTTTTTTTTTTCAAAGGAACGATCACATTATCCACTACGTGTTTCAAAGATCCCGAAGAATTTCTCTTATCGATGCAACAAAAAGATTGAATTAAAAAAAAGAAAAAAAAAATAGAAAAGGAAACAAAAGGCAAATTTGACGTCAACGTTGAAGAACAATTAATTTCAATCGATTTAATGGATTAAATTATTCGATAGATTGAAATCGTACGTCTATAAAATTTATTTTCAATTATTATATTATTTAGCTGCGTTAATCAAGAAAAAAAATCTTCTTTAATCGCATTAATGTCTATAATACTTTTTTGATAAAACTTTCCTTTTTCTCTTCTCTTCTTTTTTTCTTCTCCGTCATTTATCGCGAACAAGTTAATTTCAAAACTTATTTTATGTATAAGTATATATATATATTTTTTTATCTTACGAACATGAATAATAATTAAAAAAGCAAATTGAATATTACATAAAAAGAACCAAAAGGAAAAACAAAATAATTAGAAAAAGAAGAGAAAAAAGAGACGTATAAATTTGTAACTTAACGAAAAATTTTAATCAAACTTTTTTATAAATCATTTAAAATACACGTACATACACACACACACACACACACACACACACACACACACACACATATATATATATATAAAGAGACTCTGATATAATAATTTTTTCAAGTACATATAATCAAGTCATCTCTTTAATATCAGTAATAAGAAAACTGTATCGTACTGTCATAAAAAAATGTTAAAAGAGAAAAAATATGAAAGAAAGAGAGAGAAAGACGAGAGAGACGAATGAAGAGAAAGTGAAAAAGAGATAGAAGATATCCGTATTGGATTTGAGGGCTTGTAGGGCGGAGCTGGTCCTGACTAACGATAATAATTAAATCAACAGTCACCGCCCTCGCTTTTCATGGCATCGTATTTCGACACAACGAATTCTCATAGAAATTGAAAATGAATAAGACGCGAACGGAACATCTCATCCCTCTCTCTCTCTCTCTCTCTCTCTCTCTCTCTCTTTCTCCCTCTTTTATTTTTATTTTTTTTTGCTGTAATCGTTGACATTTCGAAGACCATAATCATAAATATGATTCGAGAATATATTGCATTTCATTGAAAATGTTACGAGGTTAAATAGACGAACGTAATAGAAAGAGAGAGAGAGAGATATCCATACGTAAAGACAATCTAACTTACATACTAAGTATATATTACGTAGCTATGTATATATATATATATACATATATACTTAGTATGTCAGTCCAATTTAATCACAGACTGTCCCAAAGGATTTCTCCCTTCGTATACGGATAAAAGGTCAACTACTGGCATTTCCAAGTAAGAAACTTCTTGGAGCTTTGTTCAACGATTCTTCAAAATGCCTGATAACATTTCTTTATTTAACGATTCTTTCAAAAAAGGAATAGACAGACAGTCGAAGAAAGAAAGAGAAAAAGAGAGAGAGAGAGATAAAGACCAACAAACAAACAGACGAACAGACAGATAAACAGACAGATAAAGAAAGAAAGAAAGAAACAGAAAAAAACATATATGGTTTCTACGAAAAAGAAATTTGTCGAATTCTTGAAAATCCTCTTTATATACTGGAAATGGATCAAATGATGTGTTAAAAAAGTAGATAAAAAAGAAAAGTAATCGAGAGAGGGAGAAACCAGAAGAAAGAAAGAAAGAAAGAAAGAAAGAAAGACAGACAGACAGAGAGAGACAGACAGACACAGAGAGAGAGAGAGAGAGAGAGAGAGAGTGAAGGAAGGTGAGAGATGAAGGAAGAAGGGTGGGAGAGGGAGTGAGGGTGGTAGAAAAACGATAGAAGGTCTCTCTTTAGGAAAAGCTAATGACTCTCCAGACGGTCGAAGTGCAATTAAAAGTTGCGGTCGGAGCTAACTAAAACGAGTCGTACTTTGATTTAAACGTTTTCGAAGTCCACCCCCTATCCCTATCCCCGTACCCCACTCTCGTAGCCTCTAACGCCTGTCTCTCTCTCTCTCTCTTTCTATACTCGTTTTCTCTTCCCCCCCTCTCTCTCTCTCTCTCTTTCCCTCATCCTCTTCCTCTTCCTCTTCCTCTTCGCGTTCTAACCTTCTCCGATTCTCTACGTGACGTTGCTTAATTGCATTTAAATGAATGTCCGATTTCTCGTGAATGTAGCTTTATCTAAAAGAAAAGAAAAAAAAAATAGAGAGAGAAAAAGAGGGAGAGAGAGAGGGGGAGAAAGGGAGGGAGGGAACGAACGAATGAAATCTCATGAATTCCGGGAATCCTTTTCGTATTTCTCCAAAGATGTAAAATCGTCGTAAATGTCAAGATTACCTTTCTTTCTTTCTCTCTTTTTTCTTTTTTCTTCTTTCTTTTTCTGTTAAGGGAGAATAAGAGAAAGAGAGAGAGAGAGAGAGAGAGAGAGAGAGAGAGAGAGAGAGAAGGAGAGGGAGTACATAGATAAAAGTAGATTTCACAGATGTCCCGAAAATGAAAACGTTTTGAAATCCTCTCTGTCTTTCTCTCTCTCTCTCTCTCTCTGTCTCTCTCTCTCTTTCTCTTTCTCTTCTCAGTCGGTCCAGCGGAGCGAGAAATAACTGCAAATAACGTTCGGGGATTACTTAGTTACCGCAACATCCGAGTTGCGGTCCTACTAACATAGCCTCTTCTGTCTCTCTCACTCTCTTTCACTCTCTCTATGTCGTTCTATATGGTAGCTCTCAGTAACTGGGTTTTCGCTACTCCTACATACCGTCTATATATATATATATATATCTATCTCTATCTGTACCTCTCTATCTGTGGATAGCTTTGCGACGGATATATATATATATATATACATCTATAAAGTTCTATACGAGATGTAGCTACGTATACACGCGTTAACCATCTTCGACAGAGCAACCGACTGACTGAGTCAGAGCGAGTTAGAGAATGAGTGAACGAGTGAATGAAAGAGACAGAAAAAGAGAGAGAGAGAGAGAGAGAGAGAGAGAGAGAGAGAGAGAGAGATAGTAGAAGGGCTGTGAATCTCTGCACAAAATACGGCTCTGTGCTCCACTCGACACGTTCACCGACAAGGGGGAATTGAAAAGCTGTCTGGCAATCCTGATGGCTTATCCAAGCCTATCTCTCTATCTCTCTTTCTTTCAACATCCCTCACTCACAAGGTCGATCCGTTTTCCCGTTTTGTACTGCTGCGTTTTCCTCCCTCTCTCTTCTTTTCCCTACCGGACCATCCTATCTTCCTACTACCTTTCCTCTCTTTTCCTTTTTCTTCTTCTTTCTCCTCCTCCTCCTCCTCCTCCTCCTCTTCGCTTTTTTTCTTTTTTTTCTGTTTCTATTTCTTTTTTTTCTCTTTTTTTTCTTTCTTTCTTTTCGTTCGGTCGACTTGGAGTGGAGTTTGGAGATTTAATCTCTGCCTGCTTGTTTTTTTTTTTTTTTATTTTTATCTTGTTTTCCTTTCTTTGTATTTTTTATCCTTTCACTTTGTTATACCTATTTGTGGATATCTGATTGATGATGATAGGCAATTATGATTCTTAAGTGTTTCTATAATTCTTAAGTCTTTCTTTGTAGTACGTATTTGTTAAAGATCATATATACATGCATATATATATATGTATGTATGTATGTATGTATGTACATATTTAAATATTCGTAATCGATTATAAAGAACTTTTGATAAATTATCGAGCTGTTACTCGAAGAGAAAGACTTTTCAGATGGCATTTGATGATAACTCGTGTGCATGTGTAGATAAGTATGCTTGTGTGCGTATATGTGTGCGTTGGACGATCGTTATCTCATGCAATTGTTGGATTTTGTCATGCAAGACTCGTGTTATGGATCGATGAAAGGATTTTCCATAATATTAACGTCAAATCGTTTGTGACGAATAAGGGAGAAGGAGAAGAAGAAGAAAAAATGTCGTATTCCAACGACAAAAAGAACGAAAAGAAAAGAAGAAAATAATATTAAATTAATCACCGATAAATATCTAACACGTAGCGTATTCATTCATACGCGATTATGACGTATACTAAAAAACTTTACATTATGTTCTACACACAAACCATATAATTATCTTACAAATTATATATATATATATACATATATAAATAATAATGAATAGAAAAGATAGTATTCGCAAAAAGAAATGAAAAAAAAAAAAAAGGAAAATATTTATTTAATTGATTTCTTTTAATAGCTTTGTTATAGGGTATAATATATGTTGATGAATGTTATCGTTATGATAGTGTGTATGGAAATAATATCGTTCATTTAATTATATCATTTTAGTAGCAATATATACATATATACATCTATACAAATATACATATATATATATCATCTAGGTGAGTCTATTACGGATCCTACCAATCGGCATCACACGAGCCGTTGAGTTTGTAATGGTTACGGAGTATTTACTGACACAATAATTATCGCGATTGACGAGGGCTGCCGTACGAGCAGTCAGACCGCAGAGCAAATTCTAGGGACATCGAGTAGTATTACATGGGTAGACATCCTCACCCCCATCTATTACATAGCTACCTATCGTATCCTATCTATAACCCTTTCGTCTGTCTCTCTATCAAGCCTATGGCAACGTCAAATGATCGATTTAATCGCGATATATTCTATTATATAATAAACTCAATTTCAAATCATCATTATCATCATTATCATCATCGTCATTTATAAAATCACGAGTTATCCGACCTTCTTATATTTCCGTCAATTTTTTTTTTTAAATCTCTTTTAAAATTCTCTATCATCTCTCTTCCGGTCTATCTTCATTGATTACACCATTTGTTTAATTGCAACAAACCGTGGCAACGCGATAGATTTTTAATAGACGTGATCGTTCGCTCGTCTATCAGAAAGAGTATTTCTTTTACTATTTGATCGACGAAATGTTTCATAGAAACTTCTTATCGATTAAAACTCCAATTTATCTTCTCCTATCTTATTAAAAATAAATCTGATCTGAACATAATAAACAAAATTTATCACATACTTCGTTAACGATTCAATCATCAACGAGATCGATCAATCGTTCTAATCTATAAAATTCAATCTTGTTAAATTATAATAAAATATATCGCTGTATATATCATTTGTAAATATATCAATACCAATAATTCACTTGTGCATATATCTATATGCAAACTATACACACGCGCGCAAACGTACAATATCGATTAAAAAATGTATATACCTAATGATTAATTATGCACATCGATGTAGTATAGAATCCCTTATCATATTTCTTATCAATTCAAGCTTCTAACGTTGTTAAACAAATCACTTGAAGGTTAAGATAATGCATCTCGTTAATCGAGGTTGCAGTAAACCATTGCGTGGTATTTATTTGTGTACTTTAAATGGCACGTGACCATTGTTAAGTTCTCAAGGGAGAAACAGGTTACAAACGGTAATACACGTTACGTTCGATGCCGGTAAACACTTGACACACGCACACACGCACACACACACACACATTTTCTTTCTCTCTCATTGTTGAGTATAGGACCACGCTAGAAATATGTTATAACGTGCTTCGTCGCTTTCGTTTTTGAATTTCTCTCTCTTGTTCTCCCCTTTCGCGTCGACGAGCGTGTAATAGCGTGGCAAAAGTTATGCGTGCAAAATTACATGTACGCGAGTAGGTACAATCGCCCTTTCCATGAACCCGCACGCGACTTTAAAGGGACCGAAGGGATGTTCTTCGATTTGGAATGTCCAAGTTGTTCTAATATATCATCGTTTTTAAAAAAGATTTCATCCGTTTCCTTTTTGTTTGACTTCGAGTTGAATTCTGCGGATTAATTTATAATAAATTTTGATTATACGATTAAACGATACGACATTGTTGTAACGTAGAAAGTGAAGGAATATAATTTTCTCAAGGAAATAAAAAATTTTTCTTTTTCCTCGTTTATTGTCTCATTTCTTTCTGTCTTTCTTTGTTTCTTTCTTTTGATCAATTTATTTCGAGAAGAAGTAGATGTAGTAGCGAGATCGTCGGTAGAATGATCGTCGATCGTTAATCATTCGATAGTGAATAAAGTGTTTCAGGAGAACTTTAATAACGGAGTATATTTACGTTGTAAATGAAGCAGTAGAGTACTCCACCCAACTCATGAGAGATCCCACGCTCCCCTGTAAACGAAAACGAGCGCGTCGACGTCTTTCGCGTAACTCGATACGGACAAACAGTTTTGGTCCTAGAGTTAATCGAATTGCTTTTCTCGAACATTACTTACAAAATGAGTTCTGTCCGTGTTTTCCCTTTTTTTTTTATTTCTTTTTTAAACAGGGAAAAGAAAGGAGGGAGAGAGAGAGAGAGAGAGAGAGAGAGAGAGAGAGAGAGAGAGAGAGAGAGAGAGAGAGCACAAAATTATTTAACTCTAAAATAAATGATTAGAACGAAACAATAGTTTCATCGCGCGTTTCTTAATAATTAACAAAAAAATCTCAAGAATTATAATCTAAACAAAAAGGATCTACAATACGCGTGTACAAGGATGGAAGACATTGATGAAATATAAAACTAGTTAATAAAGATAATTAATCGATTTGTCATTGATTTTTTTAATCGGAAAAAATGAAAGAAAATCGGTAGGTCGCGATGATCTCGAATATTATCGATCATGTTGTGCGATTGTTGATCGATAAGAAAGAAATCGTAATTGTGGGAGGAGCTAACGATATAATTACATCGTCGAAACAAATGATATGGGAACGAATTAAATCGACTCACCGTTTCCCGTGGAGGACTCCAACATTGAGGAGATACGTTTCTACCAGTGGAATGACTAGCGATACCAGAATTCGTAGCTGAATGAAGATTATGAAGGGTCGCGTTAAGCGGCGTCGCTGGATCGTCCTCGGTCGTTTCTATGTCGACCTCGTCGTCGGAGTTTTCCTCTTTGCCATTGGAATTGGCGTCCTGAGACGTTTCCTGAAGCGAGGCGAGTGCTTGTTCACCGATCGGTGGACCACGAATGACCGGTCGAAATGCGGACTGATGTAACGGAGGATTCATCGTTGGTATCAGTTGAGGTTCGGTTGGGCTGGAACCACTTATCGGCGGTGCCATTGGTCCTGCCCGAAGAAAATCGATTGATTGATTGGATCATAACGCTTAGAAAAATTTATTGGATATTTAATTGTTCCATTTATATAAAAAGAAAAAAAAAAAAGAAGAAGAAGAAAAAAGAGCTTATCAAGGAATTGCGAACGACTCCTCGTCGATGGATCAATTTAACGCACGATATCGAGAATGAGAGAGAAAAAAGAGACGAGATTCATTACCTGGAAAAAGGACAGGGCTTCTCTTGGCAAGCCAAGGTAATGCGTACGGTGGAAATGCAAATCCCGGACTTTTGGCTACGGCCACGGCGGCTGCCTGTTGATGTTGATGCCAAACGTAATCCATAACGAGACTCCTGGACAATGGCAATGGTAATTCCGGAAATGGTGGTACTCTAGGATGCGTCGGCGATGATACGAGAGTGGAAACCGGCATGGTCGGCGATGATCTTGGCTGTTTAGCCGGGCTAGGTGATTCTCTGGCATTCGGATTACTCAATAATCTCTTTCTCGTACCGCCATTGAACATCGCCTTAACGTCCTCCCAAGCGTGTACCACTTCGTCCGGCGGATTACCAGATAATTTCATATGCCTGCGCCACGAATTGAAATTGGCCGCGTCCGGTTGTACGTATTTGTCCGACGGGCCGATTCTATGCGAGTGGAAGATGAATTTGTTCGGTGAAAAGAAGAGACCGCAGTAAGCGCATTTGATACATTTTGCTCTCGAACTGTTATAACGTGCAGGCAGGAACGCACCACGGCAACCCCAGGCGCACTCGTGATGAACGGAGAATGCGAAATCTTCCGGCAACCTGTGATCAATCCCACAAACTTTTGTCTTCCTCTAAATTCGTATTTTCCAAAGGTTTAGAAAAAGGGAAAGGAAACGATAAAAATTTCGTTCAACCTACAGATACGCGACGAGAGAAAGGAGAAAAAGAAAGTGAGAGAGAAGAATCAACGAACGGGAAAGAAAAAAAAAAAACAGAGAGAAAGAAGGAAAAGAAGAATAAGAGGAGAACAGAGAACAGAGAAAGAAAAAACTCACCTAGGTGGAGCGTTATCACCGAGAAACGATTTACAAAGTCTTTCGGCTTCCCTTCGAGTGATCATTCCGCATCTTCTCGAAGACACCGGCATCGCACCAGCACGACGTAGTATCTCTAACTGAACGGGTGTACATTGCACGCACGTAATACCCAACGCGACCCGACGATTATGGATTTCGTTGTAGCTGAATTGCTTCAACAAGGTATTGCTAATTTGTGCTAGGCAAAGCCTTTCCTGTCCTTCGATGACCAACGAAACGATGTGAATCCCATAAAGCGATACGGTACCAACCTGCAACTCCTATAGTTTTAGATGTACCACGTGGTCCCAACAAAAAAATTCCGTCTAACGCATATCGTCCCTACGAACGAAATCTTTCTTTCTTACTTGATTCGGCTTCGAATGAGATTGGGATTGCGACGATTGTCCAGTCGATTTTTGAGTTCCGGTCAACGGTGGCATCGACAACACCGCTGGACCGTCCATCCTGTAATGAAAAAAAAAAAAAAAAAAAAAAAATAAAAACGAAACGAGAAAGATTGCATCCTTGTCTTATCTTTCTTTCTTTTTATTATTACTATTATTATTATTACTATTATTATTATTATTACTTTATCGTTATTATCGCTTTCTTTTTTCTTTCACTTTTCTTTATCTCTCTCGTCCGCCACCGAGCCGTTGTTTTTCTTTTTTCTTTTTCTTTCTATTTTTTTATCTTTGCATTCCTCACCCTTCCCTTCGAATTCAAATCTTTCGAAAATCTCCGTGAGATATGCGAACATGTGCGAACGTTGATATTTTTCAACTGATGCTTTTGACCCTTTAATTCGAAATAAATAAGCTAACGTAACTCACGCCCATACGCGTTTCCACGCAATGGCGACTGGCCGGTATAAAAAAACCAACTGCACGGATGGAAGCTCTTGCTCTTCATCCCCTTCTCTCTCTCTCTCTCTCTCTCTCTCTTCTTCCAACATTTCCTCCCCCCTCCCCCACGCTCGTGTAATTATATTTATTACATTTTATCGATTACCTTGTCCGCTCGAACGAACGCAAAGTCCGCCGCCATTAAGCGTGTTCGCGCGCATTTAGCTCAATTAAATCGGCTTCGTCGGGTTGCTACTATTCTCTATCTTTCTCTTTCTCTCTCTCTCTTTTTTTCTTGCTCTCTCTCTCTCTCTCTCTCTCTTTCTCTTTGTATTTGTCTCTCTCTTTTTTTATTTTTCTTTTTTTTTAAACTTCATTTCCCTCGATTTTTCAAACGATCGACGAGCGAAAGAATAAGCTTGGAATTTTTTAATCGTGAAAAGAAATTGTTCGAGGGTGATTGAGTCACGTGACCCGTCCTTGACAGATCTTAATTATCGGTTAAGTTAGAGAACGATTAGGTTCTTTTTTCTCTCTCTCTCTCTCTTTTTTTTTTTTTTACATCCTTTAGAATTTCGACAAAAATGTTGGCGAGATTTATCGAAAAGTTTTTTCTTTATTTTTGGGATAAAAGAAAATGATAGCAATTATTTTAGTAAGAGAGGGAGAGATAGTTACGATTAGATCAGTTATTACATCTGTTACTTCTATTGTTAGATACGGTACGTCATAATAATCTTGTTGAGAAAGTATAATAAATTATATCGAAACAATTTCTTTTTTTCATCTCCCAGTTTATGATGGAAATTTAAAAAGAAAAAAAAATATATATATTTTTTTTTGAAGGGGACTCAAGAGTCTTCAAATTTTTATAGAGCATTGATTAAAATACTTGAATCAATAATCCACAAAAAAAAAATCTATATATATATATAATTTTTTTCATCTAGCTTCAATTGTTGCGTACTCATGAAAATGACTTACAAAATTTTATTTTACTAGTATAAAATCGACGAATAAAAATTATTCAACGCTGAATATCGAAAGGATAAGAAAGAAAATAACGAAGGACGAAAACCATGTATGCTGAGAATAGAGCTTGATAATGGAGGATAATTTTATCCTCTTAGTCCTTGCGAAGACGCCTACGAATATATCCTTATTCATGCGATTAAGAGAAATCGGATGAAGAAGGAAACGAGCGATGAACGATGAACGATGAACGATGAACAAAGAACGAACAACGAAGAAGAATCATTATATAATATAGCATAGGTTCGTCCTTGCTAAAGGAAGAAAGATAAGATAACTCGTTCCATTAATTTAACACTCGACGAATACTTTATTGGGATTGTGAATTTTCCAAGGACTGAGGAATTAAGTGTTCTCTCTTGGATGAACGAACTTCTATAGGAGAGGGAGCAAGTGCCACGTCGAGAAAAGATAAAGAGATGGAGGGTACGACGAGAATGGAGGAGAAGAAGGAGAAGTAGGAGGAGGAAGGTGAGTTAGGAAGGAAGGAAGGAAGGAAGGAAGATAGAAGGTAGGAAGAAAGGATATATACGAAAGAGAGAGAGAGAGAGAAAGAGAGAGAGAGAGAGAGTGAGAGAGAGAGAGAGGGAGGAAGATACTGTCTCGGTGTTGATTTTAATTGAAAACGCTTCCATGAAGGTACACGTCGTGCAAACCGTTCGTTCTTGTACGCGTGCGTGACTCCTCTCTCTCTCTCTTTCTATCTTCCATGCACACGAATAAAGCGAATCCGCCGCAACGAGAGAGAGAGAGAGAGAGAGGAGGGATAAAGAGAGGATGGTGGACGCCAGCAAACGTCCCTGGGGATGCTGGTACGCGGGGGTAATTCAATTTGACACCCCCACCCGCGCTTAAACAAGGCAGCACCCATCCAAACCTCTCTCTCTCTCTCTCTCTCTCTCTCTCTCTCTAGGTCTCGTTCGTTCGGTCGTTCGGTCGTTCGTTCGTTTCTCCTTCCACTCCTCTCTTCGTCGTGCAAATTAAATTCTCATCCACCGTGAAACAATGTCGGTGCCCGACCCGGAACAACCCCCGGCCATCCCAGCGCGTACCCTCTCTCCTCCACCACCCCCTTATCCCTTCTACCTTCACCATGTCTCTCTACTACTCCTCCTACCTTACTCTTCTATATATATATATGTATATATATATGTGTGTATGTATATATACACATACATATATATCTCCTTCTCTATCTATCTCTCTTTAGTACCTACATAGTCGTCAGGTGTACAATCCGAACCCAATTCGCTCTCTCTTCTATCCTCTTCCCATCTCTCCTCTTCTACTATTCGTATTGGTATCTATTCTCTATCTCTCTTCGTCAATCCACTGGTCAGCGGTCGTACGGATCGGATTCGAATCGACCGCATTAATTACTGGCTACTTACAATTAGTTCGAACGCCGTGATACAACATGCCTTCCTCTCCTTCCACCCCAACTCGATATCTTACATCTTCATACATACGTACATATGTATCTATGTATCTACGTATGTATGTATGTATATATGTATCTACATCGATAGTGGTGTATTATGTATATCTCGTTAAATAGAATTTATCTACTCTTTGATCAGTCTTTTTCTTTTGAATGTATCTCTCTCTCTCTCTCTCTCTATATATATATATATATATATACATATATATATATATATATGTATGTATGTATGTATGTATGTATGTATGGAAGATTTAACATGTATCATCAGTGGTAATCCTTCGTTTCATACGATGTCGCACGTGTACGTGAACGTAATTATCGACATTCATTAGGGACTCGTTAAACGTGGGTTGATCATTGATCTATAAACGTTTGATTCTAATTATACAATGATAAGTCAACGATCGAATTCGGACAAATAAAATATACTAAAATATTTCGAAAAGCTTATTAAATACAGATCTACGTAATGTATATATAATATCATAATATAAACGAATACGAGCAAAACGATCATTTCTTTCAGAGATAATCTAATAAAATTAAAAATCCCATAAAACTCGTTCGTTCGACGAGTTCCATTTTTATCGATTAAACTAAAAGAGAGAGAGAGAGAGAGAGAGAGAGAGATGGACGATAGTGCAAACGATATAAACAAAAAGAAAAAAATGAAGAAAGAGAAAAATAAAATAAAATAAAAGAAAAGAAAAAAAAACGAAAGAGGGAAAAAGAAACAAGCAAAATCTCCGGGATAAAACGAAAAAAAAAAAGAAGAAAAAGAAAGGAGATAATGGAAAAACGTATATCGTTTGGTCTACTCGTAGATCGTGAAAACTCGGCCGTGTTTTTGCAACATAACCATGCATGCACACGCGCATTCTGCAAGATGGAACGAAAACGCGTTTTCCTCTCAGCCTCGATAGAGAGAAAAAAGAGAGAGAGAGAGAGAGAGATAGAGATAGAGATAGAGATAGAGATAGACATAGAGATAGTGATAGAGAAAGACAGAGACAGAGAGAGAGAGAGAGAGAGAGAGAGAAACGAAGTCGCGGAATATAAGCGTACCCGTGGGCTCGCAGATTATTTAAATGCAAACACAGTGTTGTAGCGAAGCGCATTGTTCCCCCAACCCCCTTTTACCCCTCACCCTCACTCACTGTACCTTCTCTCGGTTATTTTACAATTCAATCTGCGATCCTCCGCTTCTCTCTCTCTCTCTCTCTCTCTCTCTCTCTCTCTCTCTCTCTCTCACTTTGTCTATCCCTCACTCTCTCTCTCTTTGCAAGCACCAAGCAGCAGGTCCATGAGCGCGTGCGCGCGCACGCAACGACCAATGTGAAACGGGGAAACGCTTCTCGTTCGTTCGTTCGTTCGTTCATTGTAACGTTGTTAAATCTCCGTCCTTCCATCATGACTCTATTCCAATTCTACGTCTTTCTTCCTCTTATTGTTAGTTCTAGTCGTCTTTTCTATCTATCTCTTTCTCTTTATCTATCTATCTTTTTCTTTCTCTGTGTTTGTCAATGTCTGTCTGTATCTATCTATCTATCTATCTATCTATCTATCTATCTATCTATCTATCTATCTATCTATATATGTATGTATGTATGGAACTATCTATCTATCTATCTGTCGATCTATCTATTTTTTTCTATCTCTACATCTTCACCGAATACCAATACTATCTTCCAACTCTCTCTCTTTCTCTCTCTCGGTAATTGTACACTCCCCTCTTTTGCATAATTTATAAACCCTTAAGGATTCTCTTAAATTCGATGATAGCTTTCCAACGTAATCTCAAAGTTATTACATTTATAATACGAAGGATTTTTTGAAGTATGTATTATATATATATATATATATATATATATATATATATATGTATGTATATATGTATGTATGTATGTATGTATATATTTCGATCATTTGCAATTACTATTAAATAATAATTATGAATGATAAATTTATCGAATTTTCAATTATGTAAAGATGTCAACAATGTGATAAACGTCTGCACGATTTTTAATCTTTTTTTAATTTGAGAAAAAATATGTTATAGATATTTCTAAAGTTTCATGTTAATAAATGTTTCCGAAAATCTTCGTTTCCTTTCATCTCCTTTTTAATTCTAATCTTTTATTTATATATGTATAATTCTGTCTCTCTTTCTTTTTCCCTTTTATAATACTCAGATAATAATTCCAGAAATATGTCCCTATATTCAATCCTAAATTTTCTAACACGAATCCAAAGCAAAATAACATTTATATTCATCTATGCATATATAATATGTAGGACATATATATGATAACATATAACAAATGATTAACGCAATATATTTCTCCTTACATACAAAGCTACGATAGAGAAAAAAAAAAAAACAAGAAAAAGGATAATCCAAAAAACCCTCGACGAACTTTTAACAAATTTTTATCTGACAAAATTATTCAATACAACATATTCCTCGTCCGGCAGAAAGAAAGAAAGATAACAAAAAGAAGAAAAAAAAAGAAGCAGAGAAAAAAATCAGAAAAATTGGAGAAAATTCGTATAGAGAGAAGGAGAGGCAAGGGGGTCAGGGGTTAAAGTATCAAAAAAATCCTCGTTCAAATTTTAACACCTTTTATCCGGATATAATTGTCGGGAGAGCGCGTAAAACGATGAAACGTAAAATGTTAAAACACAAAGGATACAAATGGAAATGGATATATATATATATATATACTATGTACTATATACTATATACTATATATATATATATATATATATATATATATATAATCTACATGTTGTAAACGTTTTGTAAAATTTCATTCGGATTCCATTGTAACGAAGAGAGAAAAGAGGTTCGTAGAAGCGGCTTTGTCGTAGCTCGGACGGCAATTATCCTGATGAAAACGTCGATCGCATTTTAATTCGTTCTCTGGCAATATACTAACGGTGGTGGCAGTAGTACCTTCCCTCTGATCCCCTCCCCCTCTTTCCACCTCTTTCGACGATGCCCCTATCCCCGTTCATCCTCTCTCCCTCCCATACTCTTTGGGTCGTCCCTCTCTTCTCCATATACCAATTCGCCAACCTCTTTCACCATAATCATCGTCCCTCCTCTCACCTTCACCCGTAGCTCCCGCGATTTCCCACGTTAAATGCAATGTAATCTACAAATTTGCACGCGTGCGTTGAGTACCTGATTGCCCCTGCCGTCGAGTGCTTGTGATTGCTATCGCAAAGTCGATCGTCGATTTTGCGAAGTCATTTTGAGCGTTAACTAACGTTCCTGTTGACACTTTGCATATTAATCGGTACAATTAAAACCGTAGGAACGATTTCGATTTTCGATCTTTTTCGAAATCGTTCAATTATTAAGAGAGAAAGAGAGAGGGAAAGAGAAATTTTGTTTTTTTTTTTTTTTTTTTTTTTTTTTTTGATAAAATTATCTAAAAATCAACGAACGTTTCTTCCTTTTTTTTGTTTATTCTTCTTCTACTTCTTCTTTCTTCTTCTTTACGTTCGATCTTTGATCCATATTTCATAGAGCTTTGATACTCGAAAGTTATTCGATTCTTCAACGAGTATTTTGGTGTTTCACTAGAAAACGTATCAATCATTTTAAGTCCCCATCTTTTTTATCGTTCAATTATTAAAAGTGAGAGGGAGAGAGAGAGAGAGAAAGAGAGGATTAAGTACGATATTTTCCTAAAGAAATTATTTGGAAATTATTTGACATTTATACTTCTTTTTTTTCCTTCAATTTTAATTTTTAATCGATACTTTATACATTGACGAAGCGTCAATACTCGCAAAGTATTACATTTTTCAAAGAGCACCATTAAAACGTTCAAACGATTTCAACTCCGATCTTTTCCGACGGCAATTATTAAAAGAGATAGAGAGAGAGAAAGAAAGAGAAAAAAAGAAAAAAGGAATAATTAAGATTTTCTTCAAAGAAATTATTTAGAAATTAACTGACGTATCTTCTCATTTCCTTTTTCGTTCAATTTTTAATCGATATATCATACATCGAAACGTTAACAATCGGAAGCCATTCAATTTTTCAACGAATGGGTATCTATCATTAATACGTACGAATCAATTGATTTTTTCCGTCTTTCAATTACAAAAAAAAAGAATGAGAGAGAGAGAGAGAGGGAGAGAGAGAGAGAGAGAGAGAGAGAGAGAGAGAGAGAGAGAGGAACAGTTAAAATTTTTTTCTAAAGATACTAAAATTAATGAACATTTTTTTTCATTTAATATATTTCTTTTCCAACTTATTTGTTTATACCTTTCGTTTCTTTTTGTTCGTTTGATTTTTAATCGATATTTCATATATCGAAGCGTTAATACTCGAAAGTTATTGAATTCTCCAAGAGTAGTCGATTTTAATAGCCCGATCGAAAGATAATCCACCGAACGTCCCATACAGTACATATACACAGAGATATATATATACACACATATAATATGTACATATACATACACGTATATATATTTTATGATACCGAGTGGACAGTAGAACGTTTTACTTTTTGAAATCTACCCTCTCTTTCTCTCCTCTCTCATTCTCTCTCTCTCTCTCTCTCTCTCTCTTTCTCTCTCTCTCTACTCGAATGCGTTAAACAACGCTGCAGGCCACTGGAATATCTCGAGAGGATTAAAGAGATCATACGTTGCTCGTGTCATCAATTTAATAATCGAAATGTGCACGCTTTCATACCAGCACGAAAGAGAGAACCTCTCGAGAACGAGAGTCTTATCTTTATTATCATGTTTGACTATGTTAAGAGATAGAATTAAAAAAATCGTAGGACTATCTATATCTATCTATCTTTTTGTGTTCTTTTCTTTTTTTTTCCTTCTTCTTCTTCTTTTTTTTTTTTTTATCTTTTTTATTTCTTTTTATAAGTAAGTTTTATTAATAGTTCTTATGCATTGGTTTTTTTTTTCTTTTTTTTTTTTGGTCTTCTGAAAGAGAGAGAGAGAGATAAATAGAGAGAGATTAAAATTAATTCCATTGATAGATCTAAGTATCATTCTATTGTAATTTTATGTAATTGTTCATAATGAATTTGTTATTATTTTTATATGTTCGTCTGCGTGTCTTTTAATAAAGCCAAATTAAAAGTTTTAAGTTGTATAGATATATAATGTAAAGTATATGAAGTTAGATAATTAATGTTTATTATTGTTAATATTATTACCGTTCTTTCTCTTTATACAACGATTTATTATTAATATTTGTATCCATGCATTATTAATTATTTCAAGATCTTCTTTATTTCGTGTTAATATGAAAGTATATAAAAGAAAAAGTGGGATAAAATATTTTATTCGTCTTGTTAAAATGAGTCGAACGAATTATTACTCTGCGATAATTAATTATCATCTCGATGAGAAAAGAAAGAAAGAAAAGATTAAGAAGGAAATAAATAAAAATAAAAAGAAAAATAAAAGAACTTATGTTAGTTATTTGTTAAGTTATCCTTCAGGAGGGATCGAATCTCTCGATCGGTTAATCCTAATCCAAACAGTTTATGGCATTTGTTCGTCGAGTGTACCGTCGCGTATCTACGTCTGGCTACAGTCTCCCCATGAAAAGAGAGAGAGAGAGAGAACGACCCCTTGTGTCTCCCATGGGACCAGTTTACCCGTGTACCCGTGAATCGACTATCAATTTATTTAGCAGCGATCTGTTTTTTAAAGAAGCACTTTTTACGACACGTTTCGAAAACACTCTGGAACGAACTTCTTTTTCTTTATTTTTTTTAGAGGGAAGAAAAAGGAGAAAGATAGATAAAGTACCATAGGAAAACAATTTTGAAGATCGTCGTAAATCATTCGAAGATTTGCGCTGGATCTTTACGAAATAATTTTGCTTCGAATTGATTATTTGATAAATCAATTTTTAAGCCACGAAATATAAAAATTAAATGATCCGATAAATATCTTTTGCAGAGGAAACAATTTCGATACGAATATTTTCGTCTCTTTTTAAAACTCACAGAGATGATCGTTATAAATCATTCATAAAACTTATACTCCTTCACGAAGATCGATCATTACAAATCTTACTTACGATTCACACCGAAAACAAATATATATACATATATAATCGAAAACTAATGGCGTGATTAGTCAGAAGAAACTAACAAACCTGCTTCCAAGGGAGATTCATGCGTGATTTAAAAAACAAAATAAAAAAAGAGAAAACATACCTGCATATATATATATATATATTTATATATATATATATATAAAACAAACAACAATTCCCACGAAGATGGAAACAACACACCAATAACGCGAAGAAGAGAGAGAATCCTTCTCGAGGAAATAAAAAACAAAAAATAACTATAAAGAAATCACTAGAGTCCTTCTATCAGATCCAATCTCTCTCCTTTCTCGAATCACTGATTTATTAGACGAACAAGAAGGGAGAAAAAAATCAGGAAAAAATTAAATAAAAAACGAACGAACGAACGAGCGAACCAACGAGCGTACGAACGAACGTACGAACGAACGTACGAACGAACATACGAACGTACGTACGTACGTACGTACAAAGAAAAACAAAAAAAAGGGGAAGGTAGAACAAACTTAGTTTTGTCACGACTTGGTTTAAGAATGTACGATACGAGTAAAACGCGAACGTGAAGAGAAGGAAACGAACGAAGAGATTCGAGTAAGAGCGACTGGCCACAAAACGCAGCCCGTATTCCGTTACGTACTCCGGAAGACTTGCTCTCCACCCCTAAGTTTCTCTCTCTCTCTCTCTCTCTCTCTCTCTCTTTCTATATCTCTATATCTCTCTCGAACTATGATCTATCTGTCTCTGTCTTTCCCACTCTTTATCTCTCTCTATCTAACAGGACAGAATTGCTCCCTCTCTCGAATATCTCGCGAAACGAGGCCGGGGAGGCAAAGAACCGCCCCCGAATGTGCCACCCCCGTGACAGCCAACCCCAATGCCGTTGGTAACGTGGCTGAAGGCGGAGCTTCGTTCTCTTGGCTCTCTCGTGGGTGGCTCACCTCAGGGGTAACTACAAACACGTACTTACCGAACATTATTATCGTGCCCGCACTCTCGAGCCACGCGTACACATATACCTACGTAGTAGATATACACCTACGTATATATATTTATGTATGTATGTATACGTATATATATATATGTATGTATGTACGTATGTATGTATATGTTATAGGGGGATGTGAATCCTCTTGATTTTCTTTCTTTCTTTCTTTCTTTTATTCTTTTTTCATTTTTTCTTTTTTTCTTTATTTTTTTTTTCTTTTTTTTTTTTTGTTCTTCTTCTCTATATATTTTTTTCTCTTCCTTTTCTTCTTCCTCTTTACGTCCGAACAACGCTTTTGACTTTTCCTTTTACATACTTCTCTCTCTCTCTTTCTCTCTCTCTCTCTTTGTATCTCTTTTTCTCTTCCCACGCTTTTTCTTTTTTTGCTATTCCAATTTTATTAAAGCATTCTCATGAAGACATTTTTTTTTCCTTTTCGTCGAATATTTTTTTCCCCTATAAAATCATGCTCGAAGTCACGTTGACCTTTTCTCTCGAATTAATTATCGATCGATCGATCGATCGATCGATCGTTTTATCGATCGAGTCCTTTTTATCTTTTTTTTTTTTCTTTCTCTTTCGAACAGGTTGACCTTTCAGATTCCTCGAATGAAATCGTGGGTGTTGTAGTTTGCAGTGTTTTATTTTTCAATTAAATCAAAATATCAAAATTCGATCCTGTGCGATACGTTTTTTTCTTTTCCGAATTGATTTTAATTAATATTTTGTGACTTTTGTATTTTGATCAAGTTTGTACTACGTGTCTTTAGATCGATTAACGGGTCACAGTGTATTAGTATAATTATAATAGAAATTATGTGCGATTGTGCGCGACGATTGATTAAATAATCGTAAAGGACAAACATCGTTAATACTTATGTTATTAATTATGTGGACGAAGGTCGATTTATTTTTCCTTTTATTTTTTTTTTGTTATTTTTTATAGATACATTTTTCTCTGCTTTTTGATATTTTCATTTTAATAGTATGTGAATTTTCGTCTAGGATTTAATTCGATCATATGAGCATCTCTCTCTCTCTCTCTCTCTCTCTCTCCCTCCCTCTCTCTCTCTATCTATCTATCTATCTATCTCTCTCTCTCTCTCTCTCTTTCTCTCTTCCTTCTCTCTATTTGAATACGTTCATCCCCTTAAGATTGATCTTAATTAACCTTCGTGGTCTCAACTTTCGTTAATCCTCGACGGAACTTTAAATAAAATCAATTGGAATTTTTAAATCGATTATAATTATTGATCATTTTATATACTAAACAATATTCGATAAAATAATTACGAACGAACGAACGAAATATATTCGTTCTTCCTTCATTTCTTTCTCCCTTTTAGAATATCGTTCTTTTTACAAAAAAAAAAAAAAAAAAAAAATTAAAAAAAAATTAAAAAAAAATTAAAAAAAAAAAAAACCGTACCAATTTCAATCGAACATCGTAACAATTATTACCATTGCAAGAACAATCAAATTTATTGACGTTATTAATTAATTATTAAGAAAAATATAAATAATCTTTTCTTTTCTTTTCTCGCGTTCCATTCAAACGATAATACTCTCTCTTCGCTCGCTAGATTTTCTACCATAACAGAAAGGAAACAAAAAAGAAAAAAGAAGGAGAAGAAAGTCAAGAGATAAAAATTGAATATTCTCCCTCTTTCTCTCTAAAAAGAAGAAAGCAAATCTTTTCTTAGTACGAGAGAAAACCAACCACCCCTTCAGAACGAAACACCGTTTAACGAACCGCAAAAGAGGCTGGTGCAGTTTATACCCCAGTTGGCCATTATGATTTTTCCCGCCCTTCGATGTAATAAATATCGTAGCGCACCCCTGCCAATTATACGGCACTGGTCCTCTCTCTCTCTCTCTCTCTCCCTCTCTCTCTCCCTCTCTCTCCTCTTTTTCCCAACTACTCTCACTTCCGATACACAAACGATAGACAGGATAGATACAATGACGAGCATGGTGCGAACATAAGGTCGAATCGAACATGCGCTCGCGAGTTCTATACGTTTCTACCCCTCTGTCACCCCTATTCCTCTTCTTCTCCTTCTTTTTTCTTTCTTTTTTTTTTCTATATCCCTCCGTGGCGAGTCGAGTGTACGAAAATCCGTGACTGCATTATTTCATTAATCGTCATGGTCACCCCTACCATATACCCCTCTCTCGTATATCTTTTTACTACGATCTTGTAACAACCCTTAACTTTCTCTTTCTCTCTCTTTTTCTTTCTCTATGTATATGCGTATGTGATTTGTTTCCCTTCATCTTCTTCAAAAATCTTTCAGAATTATAATCGCGATTAACCATCGATCGTTCACGCGAACTCGAACGAATAATATTGATAAGATCTCGATTATTAATTAACGATCAAACTTTTCTGATCAAGCGTAATATCTCTCACTTTCTCGTCTTTATCTCCTAATCCTCTTTAATTGCGCCATCGAGAGAACACCGTGTATATAAGACGGGGATAGAGATCGAGAAGGAGAAAAGAAAAAAGAAAGTTCAAATATCTCTCAAATATTAAATAAATTTTAATAACAGTTAAGAAAATTTTCTATGCGAAAGGGATGTATCGTTAAAAAGTGGAGGGTGATGTTCGATCTCAAAAAAAAAAAAAGAAAAAAAAGAAAAAGTATTATAACAATAGAAAGAATAGTTAATAGCTAATAATAAGAAAGATATGGAATCAACGTTCTATTAGTAACGTCTCTCTGAAATCCCGTTTATATTCTTCATTCTTTTGTACATCCATCACGATCCAATTATTGACGTTACGATGATGATTATTATGGCCGTTCGATTCTTCTTCTTCGTCGATAAAATTAAACGAGGTTTATCGCCGATCGTGGAATAACGATGCTCTTTACGAAACGAGCTGGGTAACGAGCGCGCACCCTTTTCCTAAAAACCACATTGGCGATTTTCGTTTGTAAGAAGATGAAGTGGTTAAGCGAACTTCTCAATGAGCTACCGAATCGTGGCGAGAATCGCTTTGATGATGGCGCGTGCCTGGTATTAAACCTAAATTCTATCTCCGTCTCTCTCTGTTTGTCTGGCTGTCTATACGTCTGTCTCTTTCTCTCTCTCTCTCTTTGCATCTGTCTATATCTATCTCATCCCTTCTTGATATCGAAATCCCAAAGCGTATAAAGAAGCATTGACTAATTATAATATGTACTTATCTATAATGAACATAACTCGTTAAAGCTTGTCTAATGAAGATCGTTAATTATCTAGTTAAATATAGATAGATACTTGTCTATTGTTAACTTAATTTTATATATGTATATATATATATATGTTTGTATTAGTTACGACGCAAAGAACGTTTAAATGAAAGATTGATTCCGGCTGTGGCGAACAATTTTGAAGCTTTGTTTATTAACTTTATATTAGTTTCATTAGTAATTATCGATTAGTATTGTGCGAATAAAATGTTTAGAGAGAGGAAGAATATTCTTTTTAATTAATCAAACGATTTCTTTCTTATACAATTAACCATAATGCTCTTTATATTATTTTCACGTTTAATTATTAATATACGTTACGTAAATAAATGATTCTAGAGCTAAAGTTGCTCTTTTTCTCTTTTAATATTATCGAACGATACTTTTGATCTCACTGTGTAAACATAGAAGAGAAAAAAAGAGAAGAGATCGAATCGACGGTCTAAAAAAGAGAAGAAAGAAAGAAAGAAAGGAAAGATGCGGATACATAAATGATATATATATAACATTTAAAAGAAAAGTCATGCGGGAATATGTATCGTACCTGGTCAAGAGAAGTTTCACTTATAGTTAGGAGTATTTGCATAACAAGATCCAATTTCCTCGTTGGTCGTCGGTTCTCTTTGGAGGCGACGATGCGTACAAAATTTGGCGCGAGAAGGGTCGTAATCGACGTGCCTCCTCCAGCTCGTCGTTGCCGTCGTTTGCCGAGAGAGAGAGAGAGAGAGAGAGAGAGAGAGAGAGAGATAGAGATAAATAGAGAGAGAGAGAGAGAGAGACATACATACATACAAACATAGAAACATATATATGCATATCCATACATATGTATCTCATAGATATACATGATATGTGTATGAACGCGTATATACACTCATATGTATATATGTATATAGATATAGTAGAGATAGACAGAGATAGATATACAGATAGAGATAGAGATAGAGAGAGAGAGAGAGAGAGAGTCTCGTGCATGCGTAAACGTTAGAGCCACGACGTTCGCCACGCGAGTAGCAGCGGCATACTGCGCGGTCAATTAGTTTAATAGCTCGACAGTTGTCGTCTGCTTCCAAGCAAAAAAAAAGGGGCGCTCACCCTCTTCTCCCACCATCCCTTTCTACCACCTTTCATTTCCTCCGCCCCCGCAACCGAACCTCCTTCTTTTTTTATTAATATACATATATATATATATATCTTTTTTTCTTTTTCTACAAGTATCGTTTCATCATCGAGATATATCGGTTACGAATCGTCGATTAGAAAATAAAAAGAAAAAAAAAAAGAAAAAAAGGAGAAAAAGAAAAGAAAGAAAGAAAAGAACAAAAGGAGAAACAAAGAAGTAGAAAATGCAAGTGTAACGAACAAAAATAACAAAGTAAAATAAAACACGATGACACTTGCGGATAAACATAACGCCACAAATCAAACATCTTCAATCTGGTTTCGCGTTCTCTAAGATAGAAACAGACAGATACATATATATATACATATATATAAAGAGAGACAGAGACAGACAGACAGACAGACACACACAGAGAGAGAGAGAGAGACGTAATTTGAAGTGGCAATTAAAGGGGAGGTAATACCGTCTAGAGTGTTTCTACGCGCGCACATT
Source organism: Vespula vulgaris (assembly GCF_905475345.1). Lineage (NCBI taxonomy): Eukaryota > Metazoa > Arthropoda > Insecta > Hymenoptera > Vespidae > Vespula > Vespula vulgaris. Next base: position 1,061,968 of record NC_066600.1, on the reverse strand, counting down.
TCCTGTAATTTCCTGTAATAATTGTAATCTCTGCACGGCTGGATCCTCTTGACACTAATAGTCGAGGGATAATACAGATTACGACCCTCCTCTCTCTCTCTCTCTCTCTCCCTCTCTTCCTCCTTCTCTCTCTCTCTCTCTCTCCCACCCTTTCCTTCCACCTCATCCTCCTTCTCCTTCTCATCCTCCTCCTCCTCCTCCTCCTCTTTTACCTTCTCAGAATATGTCCTCCATCCCATTCCCTCGTACCTTCCTTCTCTTCGAACGTGTTTGCCACTCGAATGCCAATCCGAAACAATTCCGTAGCAATCGCAAATCGGTTTCCCTATCCTCCTGGTCAGCACTCTTGTAAGAATCGATTCTCGATTATTTTTCGTCTTCCTCTTCTTTTTCTTTTTCTTCTTCTTCTTCTTCTTTTTCTTCTTTTCGTGTTTCTTCTTCCTTTTTCCCCTCGTCGCTCTCACGAAGAATCTCTTTCCGTTCGATAGAGAAACGCTTTTTCTTTTTCTGATTTTATCATTCTTTTTTATTTTTCTTTTTATTTTCATCTATATATATATGTGTGTGTGTGTGTGTTTTTTTGTTGATTCTTTCCTCGTAAGATTTATAAGCGCGATTACGTCGGTAAGAAAAAATTGCATCTCGATGTACGATTATGTAATCGAATTTAATTTTTTATTGTAACAAGCGACTTCGTTCTATTGATTAATCTCAATGATCTTTTGTATGTTATTTTCTTTGTTTCTTTTTTTTTGATTTAAAAAATAACGACGAAAAGAGGAAATGAATTACGAAAAAGAAAAAGAATCGTATGTAAGATCGATGACCCGTTTGAAATTGATAGAAGATGGCGACGATTGATCGATTAATTATTCGAACGGTTATGTTTCAGTTTATGATCTTTACAAAACACACAATCCTCTCCGGTTCGTAATAGGGTCGTCGTATAACGCTTGTGAACCTTCACTTTCGAGTAGGGAGCGAAGGGTTTGTTGTTACACTTAACACTTACCTAGGGTGCTTTCGAACCAATTCTCAACCCCTCTTTATATCTTCCTTTCTATTATCGTTAGTTCGGTGAATCGAGAAAAGAGTTTAGATTTATCTGATAACACGTATATACGTACGCACACACACACACATATATATATATTTTTTAATTACGTATAATCTCAATTATATGTGCAAATTTTATTACGCAAATTATCTTGGACGATTAAACGATACATTCTTACTCATTAATATTTTATAATTGAATGATTAACTTTGGAAAGTAATGTAAACGACGACGTAAACAAATCGATATTACGACACGTTAATATTTTCTAATCCTATTGTTCCAAAATAAGATATTTTCATAATCGAATTTATTCATTTCGCGAATCGATTTAAGAGAATCGAATCTTTTTTTTTCTTCGAGAGAGAGAAAGAAAAAGAAAGAAAATAAATTCGAGTTAAATTTATTACGCTTTAAAGTTATATCATTTTGAAAAGTAACAACGCGATAAGATCCTACAACTCGTAGAAACGATTAGTCTGTTCGAATTTATTTCAACGTATACGACGAACAAGAAAAATATCCGGATGGCGACGTCGGATCGTTGTCGTCGTTGTCATCGTCGTCGTCGTCGGAACAACGTATTTACAATTTCGTCGTTTCGTTCGAAGTCCGCACGTAAACGCCGGTAATAGGGCTCCTTCACAATGGAATATAACCATCAATAGTGAATTATGTGGGGCACGTGCTTCGACGTAACTATAAAGAGATCGAACGGGAACCTTTTGTCCGTAACGATTTTAGCGATGTGCCTTATACTTGGCCACGAGTTTCGACCCACGTTCTTTTGCCAACGTAATCCCAAATATCCAAATAATGGCTTTATTATGCGACTACTATTATGCGATTATTATTATGAGAACCATATTCGTATCCTAATTTTCGATTTGATATACGACGTTTCGTTTGGAATAAAAAAGAAATTAATCATTGACGGAATTCTCAGTACTTGTTATAAACAAAAATAGTTTTTGTTAAATTCATCGATCGTTATTATCTGAACTTTTCTTTGTTCTCTTTTTTTTTCTTTTTCTCTTCTTTTTATTTCTTCTTTTTATTTATTTGTTTTTCTTTTTAATATAACTTCACCTTATTTATATAAAAATCGTTATTGATAATTTTATTACCGATAAATTTCAACATTGAGTTATTTATTATCTTCCAACAGTGTCCTGCGTGTGAGAATGAACAAAAAAAATCGGTGATAGGTACATTGCTCGAATGTTGATAAGTACAGGAAAATTCTTTACCCTCGGAAGAGAATAAAAACGATGTTACCGACCGACGAAAAATTTTAGTATCGATAAAAAACTCACAGATGGTAATATAGACGGTAAGTTATCAGACGGTCTATTACCGACAAAGTATTTGCAACGAAAGTCACGATAGAGTCGGTAAAAGCGAAATCGTTTTTAACGACTTAGGAACCATCTTTTTTTAGCCGAATAGATGGCTACTTAAAAGATATATGAAAATATAATAGTTAATTACCAAAAACGTATTGTTTCAAAGAGATATACAATTTCAACGTAACATTTTCTCGTAAAAAAATTCTCGTAAAATTCCACCGAGCAAATTTTGCAATAAATATCTTTTTTATTAATGTAAAATAAAACGAGAAGAGTAAAGTTATAGAAAATTTGTTGACAACGAGATAAAGGAAAACGAAAGACGAAAGATTCCCAGAGAATTTCCACTGCGAGTTAATCCAATAAAGAATTATCCACAGACCGTTGATCGGACACGAACGTTTCACGTGGACGACGTACGCTGTTCATAATCGTTGAACTAAACGCGCCAATGGAAAAGGACAATGACGATCAAGAGAGAAAGAAAGAAAGAGAGAGGGGATTTTGCATTGTATTCGTCTCTCACCCTTAACTAAATACCTACCGGTGTAGTCACGCCTCTAACACAACTCCCTAAATTCTCTCTCTCTCTCTTTCTTTCTTTTCAAGCACTCGATTCTTTTTGGACACGTGGAATCGTTGAAAGAATCGTTTATGGTGGTCCTCGAGTGAAGAGAAGCGTGCGTCCACTTCTTCGAAAGAAAACGAATGAAATAGAAATATATATATAAAAGCATATATATATATGAAAGCAACGTATAGCGACATTGGACAATTCGATCACCCTCTCAAGAAAAGAAAAACTTGAATGCTCGTTAACCAACCCGTTTGAATCTTTTCCATTCGGAGGAAAAAGGGTTGGGAAGATCGGTTTAGCCTCTACTAATCCTAGGCTTACAAGGATTCGAATGTAAATATTGATTCCAATCGGTCTACAGTAACAATGGGGATTTCGGAGCATCTCTTGGTGTAACTACGAGAGCGTGTCCGTCGACGGCATAGGTTTTGAACACGGGGAACCGCTGTCAAAACAATCGTTAGCACCTTGCAATAAACGATCTTGGTCCGTCTTCCTTTCCTATCTCCCTTCCTACTCCCATTCAATGATCTTTCCTTTTACTCTACTATCTTTGGTTGGATCTATCGACGACGATGACCACTACATGGATTATCTCTCGATCAAATGTTGCCTTTCTTTCTTTCTCTCTTTCTCTTTTCACCTTTCTCTTTCCTCCCCAACATCTCAGTTTAAATTATCGTAAAATGATAAAAATGTATAAAAGAAAGAGAGAGAGAGAGAGAGATCATTCAAGAAAAATATCAAACATTATAAATCCATCTCGAACCTGTGGACAGATATACGAGATATCTTGCAATTTAATTAATTAAAAAAAAAAGAAAAAAAAGAAAAAAAAAGAATGAAAAAAAAGATGCCAAGTAAACGTTGTAATAAAGAAAAAAATATACATATATATGTATATATATATATACACACATGTATATATTGTACAGCAATAGCAAAAAAAAGGGAAAGAAAAAAAAAAGAAAAGTTTTACCAAACTTTGGCGATTCGTTCGAGTTCTAAACTGGTCGGTACATTATTCGATTGTCTTTCAACGTTGGATACATTTCCCGTGTAAACGAATCTCTTGCCGCTCGGTACTTGTTCCAATTCGTATACGGTATTATGCTGTGCGAAGAAATCCGCTTGAAGACGGGTCACCATGATACCGACACCCTCTATCAGTGCCAATAAAAAGCCACCGAATGTTGCGCTACCCAACATCGATGGTATCCCAGTTCTGGCAGCTAAAACGCCGCCAGTCAATGCACCACTCATTATCGAGTTCCATGGGTCTTCCTTCGAACGACAACCAATCAGGGTACACTCGAACGCTGAGAATAGGCCACCCCATACTGCGAAGTTACCGGCCACTTGAGGTCCTCGTGTCTTTATTGCACTCAAACCACCATAAAGTCGTCTTCGAAAGCCTGACGGAGCGTTACGGAAACCGATAAAGCTCTGAAATTTTTAACAAATTAAACATCCTCTTATTCCATCTTCCATTTGCGTATATTCTATTGCGTATATGTCATGTATGTGTGAGTTTCTTTTTCGTGCGTGCATTTTTCTTTTTTTTATTTCTTTTCTTTTTTTTTTGTTCTTCCTTTAGATCGTTACGAAGTACGATTTTTTTTTTTTCAAATTATCACGAATAAATTGTTGGTGTTTTTGTAATTTTAACCTACATAACGACATCCTATAGATAAAATAATATATATATTCTAATATATGATAATTGTGGAATATAAAAGTATAGATATCTTATCTTCTATGTATATAACGCAAATGTTGAATTCTACGCAGTTAAACATTTTATTAAAAAGCACCATTCTTACGGTGCTTTCTTCTTTTCTTTTCTTTTTCTTTTTATTTTTCTTTTTCTTTTTTTTTGTTGATAGGAAAATCGTACTATTTCGAGATATCATTCTTTTACATTTTTAATTTTTTATAGTTCTAAACAATTTTTATCTCGAGTAAGAGAAGAAAGACATACATACATGTATACATAACAATGTATATATGTACGTATTAAGTAATATAATTTATTAGTTTATCAGAAGCGATAAATTTACTTGAAAAAGTGAGCCTCCTATCAAGCCCATTGCAAATGCACCCCCACAATCGTCGATTACTCTCCAAGGACACGGTTCTCGCGTATATTCCATCTTTTCCTATCCTTTTCGTTTATGCTAAAAAACGTTTCGATTTTAACTTCTTCAACAAGACACGAGAAATCGTGCATGATCTTTATATATCTGTATTATTGATACAATTGATTATCTTAATTATTGTTAAAATCAATTTGATATATAACCTCGATACGTCTCACTTCTCGATATCTCGCACTAATATCCAACGTGATTAGATTTTGTTATAGACATTCATACAATTCGATATATCGTGTCTCGAAATTATAGTCATAATTATTATGTAACGTTATCAAAAAAAAAAAAAAATTAATAAATAAAAAGCAGAAAGTAATCAAAATGTTGTCGAAGCTAGAAAAAGAGAGAAAAGAAAGAAACGACGTTTGACCTAATCACTAACGATGAACTAAAAACGCGATTAAATCGAGCCGGAGTAAACATTTTTTAACGAACAAAAAAGATACCACTAAAGAAAGCAAAGAAAGCGAACGATTCTAAAAATAAAATAAATATTAAAATATCACGGACGATTGGAATCAAAGAAAAAAAGTAAAGCAAAAAAATCAAACGAAAAAAGAAATAAATAAATAAATAAATAAAATCAGAATAGAATAAAAATGTAATTTCGATTAGAGTACAGTTGCGAGGATCTGCTTTCAGTTGTAATAAAAATAATCAAAGCAAAAAAGAAATAATAACAACAACAACAACAATAATGATGATAAAGATAAATTGAAAAAAAAAGAAAGAAAAAGAAAAAGAAAAAGAAGACAACGAAGACAAAGATGATAATATTTTTATCCTTTTTTTTTTCTTCGTCTTCGTCTTCGTCTTTGTTAAATAATAAAAGAAGATAGGATATAAAATAATTATAAGAGGAAAAATAAAATGTTTTTATGCTCGGTCAACAATTTTGACTGATACGAAAAGAATCGCGATATAATCTGTGAGTATTATACAATTCGTAATAATTATTATTCGACAAACTTTTAATGCACAAAACTTTGAATAATATTATATTATATTATATTTCATAAATAATAATATATATATATATACATATATATAATTTTATATCCTACCTTCTTTTATCATTTAACAAAGACGAAGACGAAGACGAAGACGAAGAAAAAAAAAAAAGGGATAAAAATATTAAAGTATTTAATCGTCGGACCATTAGAAAGGGTAACACGATTCTTGATCTGCCTCTGCGGGGGATAAATAGAGAGAACGTGAGCATCCTAAGTGAATAATAAACATCATCATTGAAGAGAAGGAAAGTGAAGAGGAGGGGAGGAGAGGAGGAGAACTGAGAAGATCGAGGGGTTGGGAGGGGAACGAGGTTGGTTAGATACGGCAGAGGGTGGTTTTTATACGAGGGTGCCTTCGAGTTGGTTTAAGGTGCCCATATTGGTCCCCTAGCAAAAGCCGCAGGCGTTTTTCCGCTTCTACGCTTCTCTTTCTCTCTCTCTCTCTCTCTCTTTCTGTCTTTCTCTCTCTGTCTGTCTTTCTCTCTCGCACTTATTTATGAATAAAATTCGAAGGTTCACCCTACTACACTGTTCTTCCTCCAACCTCCCTCACTACTCCTCTTCTTTGTCGTAGTCTCTGGAATTTATTATTCCTTTGCTATTATACGATGATTACCTAAAGCACTGTACTCGCCACCGTTTGTAATACGAGAAATAAGCGTGGAGTTTCACTTTGGACGGTAGATCCAATGACAAACCGAATATAAATCGATCGTGTGTATATGTATATATGTATGTGTGTGTGTGTGTGTATATATATAGATACATATATCGTAATACTTAGATACTTGGTATAGTAATCATGATAGAACACACGTTTCACGCCTTTCGGAAACACATGTTCCTACATCTGTCATGCGTTTCACTATCAAATTATTACATTTTTGTTCGATTAATATCTTTTCGGTTTCTACGTAAACATAGATTGTGAATATTAATTAAATAGTTGTAATAGAATGCTTGTTAAACTGAAAGAAGCGATTAAAATATAAAATGATATGTATATATAATATATATATATATATATATATATATATATACAGTGTAATGTATTTACGCGTTATTTGCTATAAAGGAAGTTAAAAGAAGAGCAAAACAAAAAACAAAGCTTAAGACTTATCGATCTTATCCAAGGTAAACTTCGCTGTGACCTCTTTGTGACTCTCCGTTACTCTCTGTGACCAAGAAGAAATCAAAACATAACAATTACATCATCGCGACGTTAAGTTTCACAGTCGTTTCTTTCTTCTAAACGCAAAATTTAATACGCATTAAATTTAATTCTTATATCATAAAAATATATCTAATTCTTATATTTCCTATATATTTATTACACACACACACACACACAGACATATATCATAAAAATATATCTAATTTTTATATCTTAAATATTCTTATATTTCCTATATATTTATCACACACACACACACATATATATATCTAGATTAATTCATTATCTTATATCATCGATTTACTCGATGTGTTTTAATATCGAATAAGAAAACAATAAATAAATAAATAAATAAATAAAACGAGCTTCTTAACCCTGAGGTTCTTTTTTCTTCTTCCTTTTTTTCTTCTTCTTTTTTTTTTTTCTTTTCGTCAAATTGAATCTCGGGCCACGACGTGGTTTATGGTATGCAAATTGGGTTCGGCCCGTCCTACCATCACTGCCACCACCACCCCTTTCTTCCAAATCCTAATCCAATCCGCTTTCACGTAAAGCCTACCTGCTTTGCCTGCCTTCCTGCCTTTGTATCTAAGCGAACGCACGAGGAAGAAGATAAATACGAATCGGCCGATTTTCAGAATCATTTTCGGACTAGTTCAGAGATCCAACTGTCCTTTGAATCATTCTGTTTTTTAATAAAAAAAAAAAAAAAAAAAATGTAAAATACAAAAGATATTATAATCACAATTACACGCTGAAAATAAATTACGTCTGATCGTTAGCACGTAGGATCATTAATTAACGATTAAATGTGTACGATAAATAATACACATACGTACGTATCAACAATATGTAGATTATATCGGATAATATTCCGTGCGATACTGTTGTTCTAATTCTATTGAAAATATATTATATCCGTTGATTAATATTATCGAATGAATATAATAATTATATATACGTATATTTTTGTTGATATAAACGATTATTTTGTCGATTAATTATATGTAACCTATAAGAATCTTTTAGTACGATGATTGATCTAATCTTATATAAGTAATATAACTAATAATATAACTAATACACCTATATATAAAGATTGAGCGTAGATATATACTTTCCATTTAATCCTTTGCTATATGTTGAGATTAATATAATCGGATATGTTACTTATTATAAACGAAATGCGAGATATAGTAAATTAATTAATTAATTAATTAATTAATTATAATGAGATACTAATGGGATTCTAAGATCACGTTAAATATGTCTTACCTCTACGAATTCCAACGTCGAACTAAACGACGCGTGTCGAATGCGTCATCGATATTTACATTTAGTTGACAAAGGACATATAGCTTTTCTGTAATTCTTAGAAACGATATAAACACACGGAGCCACGAGTACAATAGATATACGATACAATGAAATAATACATAAATATCTTCGTAGTTAGTCATTGATACTTATATATAAATAATAAATAAATTTTACTGAGTCGCATATGTACGTTAAATAGTTTAGATTACATAGATACGTATAAAGATATATATATATATATATATATATAATTAAATAAATTCTTCCCTTTTAAATATTTCTTATTAATAATTAATGTATAACAATTATTATTATTATATATCGAATATAACATATATGTAATTATAATAATAATAATATGAATAATTATAATAACAATTTTATAATGTTTAATATATATATATCCTACTTAAACCTATATAAAAATAATATAAAAAATATATAAATAAAATAAATAAATATATATATATATATATATAGATTTTTATTACATATCAGTAATAAAAAAAATATTAATTATAAAGAAAGATGTAATAATAAGAAAACAAATGTTACAAATGATACGATAAAAGCTTTGTTGTTTATTTAAAACTTTCAAAATGTTTCTACCCTTGCGAAATTCTCGTTTATGTGTCATGGCTCGTGCGGCAACCCCTTTCGCTTTTCATTATAACGAACGATCGAAAAAGTTTGCCTCCCTCTTTGTCGCCTCGACGTCCACGACGACCTCGAGTATTGTTGCGGATCGCCACGCGACAGCTGTTCGATGGTATCGATGTCCTTTCGATTTAACGATTCTTCGAGAGATATCGAACTACCCTTTTGTCGACGATCGTTCCTTTCATCTTTTTGTTTTCTTCGACTTCGACAATGGTTACAATATATATATACATCTAAATATATATATATATATATATATATGTACTTTAATTATTTTTTAAATTCAACAAATGTTTCTTTCCGAATCGAACAACGAAGCCATTCATTTTTCACGAACATTATTTCTTTTTCTTTTTCCTTTTTTTTTTTTTTTTTCTATAGCAGACAATATGTTTGTTGATTTATATAGAACTCGTAAAAAAGTTAAAAAATTTTTTTGTAATTAAATTTGATTATAGATCGAGAACTGAAGCCAACATTTTTTAATACATCTTTTCTCGAAATTATTAATACGAATTTACAATACTGTACTATTAAAATTACTGTACTGTTCAAAACAAAGAGATACTATTCGTACGATAACATTTTTATTATTATTATTATTATTATTATTATTATTATTATTATTATTATTATTATTATTATCATTATTATTATTATTATTATTTTCAATAGCTTCGATGAATAACAGTAGAAAGAATGAAAAAAAAAAAATGATCAGTCACGGTGCAGATAAAGAAAGTTCACGTTTAAGCAACGTCTAAGCAACGTCTAAGTTTTGTGAGTGAATCGAGAGGGTGGTGGGAGAGGGGAGGGCGGTTAGAGATGGTAAAAGTTATAGACGGCTGTCGCAACATTTCGAGTGTTTTCATAGGTCCTAGACGATTACTATGATTACAATAGAAAAGAACCGACGGTATGTATATCGATATAACTATATGCTTAATATTCATTGAATGAATTCAAAAGTATATATATATATATATCTATACATTTGTGTGTGTGTATGTGTGTGTGTAAGTACTATAAAGTATATAAATGTACATTTATATATATGATTAATAGACATGGATACACATATATATTTCTAATAAAATACATACACATGTATACTTATATATATATATATATTAAATGCATCAAAATGCATTACAATCTATTAAGGTATAGATTATTAAATAATATACAGATACGTACTTACATTTATATAATACGTACATATGCATATGGGTATTTAATTTGTAATCTAATGAAGAAAGAAGAAAAATAGAAAAGTTTGGTGAATCGATCGAAGTTAAAATCTTTTTAGTTAATAAATAAATAAATAACTAAATAAATAATTGAATAAATAAATATAGAAATGGAATATACTTCAAAGGACATAGTTTATTGTTTAGAAATGAACGACAGATGAAAAGAGCTGTGAAGCTTAGTTCGAAAATGTCCTCGACGACGATGGATGAATCGTTAGGTAGATGAATATTTCAAGAGTGAATCCGCCCATCTCATAGTACGGTTAGCAGTAATACTAGAACCGAACGAATATCGTTCCCTCAAAGAGCATTTGTGTAATTTATTAGCGCTTAGAGAGGAGTCCTCTCTCGCGGGGATGAAACCCTTTTGTCGGTCGTGCCAAGCGCTTAAGCGGTTGATTAAATCCAGAATGTAGTTATCCTACGATATCTCGCGCCGTATGTCTCAACGAAAAAAGAAAGAAAATAAAAAAAAAAAAATAAATAAATAAATAAATAAAGTACTTGTAGCCTTTCTTTTATCTATTTCCTATTTTTCCATTTATTTCTTTCATCCTTTTATGTTTTCTTTTTTCTTTCCATTTTACATCGGATACGTTCATTCATTCATAATTATTGTTCTTTCATAGAGAATTATTGAATAATATGTATATATGTATCTATGTGAATTTTAAATAATATATATCTATAGATATACATAACGTGGATGCATATATGTGAATTTTAAATAGTATTTATAAATAATATTTAAGTAGATATATATATATATGTATTTCTTATATATAGGTGTAGCTTTTAATTTATCCTTGCATCCTTTCAAAAAAAAAAAAAATATATATATATACATAAGCTTGTAATCTTGTAAATATAGAAGGATTGAACGAAGTAATGGAAACACAGACAATGTGTGTTTCCATTATTTTGTCCAACCCCTTTTATGTATATCAAAGTTAAACAATTCGATCCATTCATACATACGTACATACACACATACATACATATATATGTATCTACGTAAGACTTGCGACTTTATCTTATGCTAACTTTGATTCTCTCGTACTTGTTATATTATACGAGATCCGAGGAGGGTACGTCGAGCCCTTAAGGCACAAGGCATAGTTATTAGCCTTTGGATCGATTCTCTCCTTCCTTTCATCTTCGTATATACTTGCTTACTAAACTTCTGGATGCATTCGTGTAATCTTAGAATATATTACATAGTCGATATATTACGACTCATATGCATGTATGGTACGCAGTAGTGTATACGCAATAGATGCTTTTATTAAAATACGAAAATGATCTATGATTTTCTATGTTGTTTATCAAGTTTGTTGATAACATATATATATATATATATATATATATATATATATATACATATATAAGTATGTATTAAGATTGCTGATATTCTAAACACGAACGATCGATGAGATAAAAAATATATAGTGAATATTACTTTCATCATTTTTTGATTTGAAAGTAATTTCTACGAGGCATGAATAAAACATCAATCGTATTTAATCAAAAGATTACGTCATATTTGCAAAAATGAAAAATGGAATAAAATATAAAAGAACACTAATTCCCCCGATCTCTGATGCTCCCATGCCCGAAGGAAAAAAAATAATTACTTCGAAAAATCAGGCTGCACGAAAACGAGAAAAAAAGGAAGGAGAAGAGAGAAAAGAAAAAAAGAGATAAAGAAAGGGAACTAAAAAGACAAAGATGGGTGAGTCGACAAGTAAGATTAGAGCGACGAATGGAATGAAATATGCCAAGAGCCAAGAGAACCGTGTTCCATTGTGTTAGAAGAACGAAGTAGAAAAATAAGAAGAAGAAGAAGAAGAAGAAGACGAAGGAGAAGAAGAAGAAGACGACGAAGAAGAAATAGAAGGAGAAGAAGAAAGTGAGCGGTTTCCTTTCTCGAGTGTGGACCACACCACGCCCATCATCGTTGAGGTCAGTACTACAATGGCCACTGTTACCTGACAAAGGCTAAACAGGCAAAATATTGGCGAAAATCCTATCGTCATGGTATAGACAGTTTTCAAGAGTGCCACACGACAAGAGAAAGAGAAAGAGAAAGAAAAGGAAAGAATACTGAACTTTTTCAAATAATAATATCTCGAATCTAATCTATATATCCAGATATATATATATATATATGTGTGTGTGTGTGTGTGTGTGTGTGTGTATAGAAAGAACGAGAGAGAAAGAGAGAGAGAGAAAGAGAGAGAGAGAAAGAGAGAGAGACTTCTAATCCTATTACATGGCCAAACGGTCACGTTTCTCTTATAGAGATTCGACGGAATCAAGAAGAAGGCGCTAAAAGGTAGATTATTGAAGAAATTTTTCAAGGATTTCCGCTCCGTTTAACCAACGCATTTGTATATACATATACATGTATAAGAAGGGTAGAAATCATAGGCGAAACTAAATTGAACAATACTAAATCTTGTTCCGGTTTTCTATCCCTCTCTCTCTCTCTCTCTCTCTTATTCTTTAGTACACGTGACATGCTCCAGAAAAACTATTATGGTTAACCACAAAGAACTTGTATCAACCGCTGCTTTCCTCCCTACTCCACCTCGTCCCACCCTCCCCTCACCACGTCCCACCATTTTATATCTACTCTCTTGGATTTATCCCTAAGAGTCTCTGTGACATACTTCGTTAAACTCCGAGTAAAGCATCAATGACACCCTGCTGAGAGTTCTAGCTCGAGTTTTCTCGAGTGGCAATACGTTTATCCCGTGTTCTCTCACGTGGTCGCTTTCTTAAGAGCACTCGATTTCTTATGTTAACTCGTATTACGTATTCGACGTTTTAAAGTCAAAATAAATATTCTATATGGCGTACGTAATATGTGATTATCTATCTATCCACGTATCTATCTATCTAAGCGATCTCTTTTTAGTTATAATATTTTTACATAAATATTATATATATAAATGTATATAAGAATTCTTTAAATTCGTTATCATCAAACATTTATACAGCTACCACGAAGAAGATATACAATTGTTATACAAATATCTACATGAAAATCTATATACATTCTTATTAAAAAAAAACCATGAAAAACGAAAAAAAAGAAAAGAAAACAAAAATAAGAAAGCGAATCTCTAAATTCTAACTAATTCATTCTATCGATTACATTGCATCGATCAATTGGATATAAACGGAACGATAAAAAAAAACAAAACAAAAAAGGAAAAAAAAAAAGAGAGAAAAAGAAAGAAAAACAGGAAAGAAAAATTAATATTAGATCGAGAGGTGACCGAAGAAAAATATGAAATCTTGACGCCACTAGGCTCTATACGTAGGCCAGAGGAAGAGGAGAATAGAGATGAGAGGGATGAGAGGGAAGCACAAAATGTTAAGAGAATTTATAAATTATGAATATTTAAGGAGAGAATGACAGAGGCTTTTCACGAAACTGCTATTTTCCTATCTCGGTGCAATAACGTCGACCAGTGTAAAAGGGATGCTTAGGAAACAGGATGGTATACGACGCTAAAACGAGAGCATCCCTTTGAGACGAGCGTCAAAGCTAATGGACTCACTCACTCCCTTTCTCTCTCTCTCTCCATCTCTCTCCATCTCTCTCTTCCTCTCTGTGTCTCTCTGTCTATCTCACGCGCACGCGTATAGTATCATCTCTCTCTCTCTTTATCTCTTTCATTGACTGTAAAGAGTAGTTGAACTGTCTCTCTCTCTCTCTCTCTCTCTCTCTCTCTCTCTCTCTCTCTCTCTCTCTCTTTCTCTCCCTCTTTCATGTCTTTTCCTACCTTTCTCTTCGAATAGCTCAAAAGGCGAAGCCTTGACGAATGTTTAGTAATAGTTGATTGCAAGCTCGTTATAACATACGTAGTTATAAATAAAGTCATTTTTGTTATAATTGAGAAAGCTAGGATAGGTGGGTAGATAAGGTACGTAGGTGTATCTATGTACTTACAGAAGCACAATTCTGATTTGATATGTATAATCATAATCGAGATTTCCTTGTTATCATTGATAAATGAACAATTCGAGGATTAGAAAGGTTTGATTGAAGATAGATAATAGAATGTAAATAGTATCGACCGACGATAAATATAACGATCCGATGTTTATTATCTAAATTAATTAACGTTCGCGTGTCGAGTGGATACTTTTCTTTTTTTTTTCTCTCTCTTTTTCTTTTTTATGGATGATAAATTTACAAAAAAAAAAATAAAAAAGAAAATTGATTATATCAATCGTCGTCGGAGAAACTAGAATAGATTTGGATTTTGTGATATCTCCTTTATTTTCGATAACACAAGCTTAGAGGAGAGTTTGAAAACCGATTAGGAGTGTATATCGAAACACGAAAACGAGGTGGACGCCTTGCAACGAAACCCGAAAGCTTCGAAGTTTAAGCTTACACGAGACCACGACGTTTATTAACTTCACCATGAAAGCTCTGTTATCTATCTATATATATATATATATATATATGCTTAGCATGGATTAGTATTACCCAATTTCTAACTACTGATATTTAATATAAAAGTGCATATCGCTATAAAGAATAAATCCAAAGTTCCTAGGTAGATAAAAAATTCCTAGACTTGTGATTTTACGATTTATTTATTTTTTTTTTAATCTTAATTGAAATAATCTTTTTTTTTCTTTTTTTTTTTTTTTTATCGTCTAGAAACTTTTGGTCCCATCGAGAACGGTACTACGTACATTCACTATACTACGGTATTAACTTTTATACTATTATTATAGATTAGTATTATAACTAGGTACGATGTATTAATAGTACTATAGTATCAACTTTGATTATAATAACATTTCATATCTATTATAGTCGCACGGAGAACGGGTTAAAATTACCGAAATTCTAGCTGTTACTATAGCATCAAAATTGACTATATTCCGTAGCATAATGTTACGTAGATATACCTATACGTATACATCTACCATATATCGAAATTAATTAGCGTCGTAATCAAATAATTATAAATAGACATAGGTATAATTTATAATGTGTAATTACATTGGATAAATACTTATCGTGCGTTAATTAATTATACCGTCGTGTTCAGAGAGAAGATTCATAAAATAAAAAAAAATATATATATACGTATAAAAGAAATAAATAAGCAGGTAGGAATAAATAAATCAAAAATTGCATAATATAAATGACGAGTGAGATCAGTGCTATTGCAAATAAGCAAGTGAGAATCAAGCAATGAATGGTAAAAGGAAGAATAAGATGAAATATGCTTTGAGATGTGAGAGGAGAGAAAGAAAAAAAGAAAGAGGAAGAGAAAGAGAAATAGAAAGAGAAAGAGAAAGAAAAAGAGAAAGATAGAAAGAGAGAGGAGGAAGGAGGAAATCGGAGAAGAAGCTGTCAAGGGAGGTCCATGCATCTGGCACTTACCACCTATAACCAGGGTGCGCCACCCTCGATCGTTACACCACCTTTTTTCCCACAATGATGCTCCATTTTGTCACAATTATCGCCATTATATTCGCTAAGGGGGTGGGATGAGGAGGGGAGAGAGAGAGAGAAAGAGAGAGAACATTTTAGTTGGAGGACTGCACAATGGACTCGATATCTATATACGTTTTCTCCTGTTGTAGATAGGTATATATATATATATATTTGTATGTATATATGTATGCGTATACACGTACATACACGTAGTAGGTAGATACCTATGTGTATTCGCGTGTGTAAAATATCTGTCAGTGTATACATACACATATACATACAGAGATACATACCTACCTACCTACGTACCAATATGCGACGAGAAAACGTGTAGATATAGATATAGGTACGCGTTAGAGACAAATGGAGATAGAGGTGGTGAGACGAAGAGAGACAAACTCGAGTGGTCCAACCATCGATTCTTCTCTGCGATCGAGTTTTATTGTGTTTTGACAGCGGCGAGTCTGGTTTCGTGCAACCACCATAAGATTTATCTATCTATCTGTCTGCTCTCTTTCTCTCTATTTATCTGTCTCTTTCTTTCTGATTTTTCGCACCGTGGACTACTATTGCCTATAGGATTCTTATATCCTTAGCTAAGGGAAAGAAAAAAAAGAGAAATAAAAAAAGGGAGAAAAAGAAACTTTCTCTTTTTTCATCTTCGTTTTCTTCCTTTTCTTTGCTCATTCGTATCCGATCGTATCTCCGATCAGAACTAGAATATAGAGTTACCGGTTCATCTAGCGATTATCATCTGGATTATCATCCCTACTCGGTTTCTCGTTATTTCGAGAAAAAAAATTCTAGTAGCCCTTCGATAATCTATTATCTATTGTTGAGAATCTATTTTAGGGTTGCTGTATAGGTAAATATAGATCGATCTGTTATATACTGAGAGTTCTGGAGTATAGAAAAAATGTAGTTGTTACAAGTATGTATGTATGTGTGTATGTGTGTGTGTATTGTTATGTATTGTAAAAACGTATAATAAAATTATTGAATATCTCATTGCTAATTATTCGTATTATTAACTTTATTTTCTATCTATATAAAAATTAAAATTAACAGATTTATTATATTTTGTTTCTTTTTTTTACGCTTCTCATATCGTAGAAAAATTTCTAGTAAATCATCTACCAAGATTCCAAATCTATTCATATCCAATGTATCGAAGTAACTTGGGAAATCCAAGTTTCAACAAGTCATTTGCTTATTATCATCAAATAGATAACATTTATCGTCCATACGTCGAACTGTTATTCATTCTTTTATTCATAAATAATTTAACAAACCCAAGTTCAAACATGACATTTCTCATTGTCATCATCGAAAAGATAACATTTGTCACAAATGCGTAGGTACTAACTGATAAATTCAATGCTGCCGATAATTAAACGAAAACGAGCAATCGCTACATCGTACATTTAAATGTACTCTATTAATGTAAAAATGTATATAAAATAAATATACGTATCTATCGTAATAATTATGATGAAAATTATAAAAATATTACATATTATTTGATTATCGATTTAAATATTAATATTCGATTATATATATGTATATATATATATATATATATATATATATATATATATATTTAAATATTATTGAATTTTACATCGAATGGAATAATTGAAAAAATCCAAAAGCAACTCCGACAATTCCCGTTATCATCGAACGTGCTCGTTACAACGCACGTAACTCTATTCGATTAATACAAAAATATCTACATAATAACGATATAAAATAAAATATTAAGCAGAACTCGTACGTATCAACGTAGTTTTAATTAAATAACTAAAGAAACCCAAAGTCCAACCGTGACAATAACGATTATTATCGCTCAAAAAGATTAATGCATAGATAAATTCAATGCAGCCGATATCCAAACGAAACGAAAACGTGCACGTTAAATTCAACGTAATCTCATTGTAAATATAAATAATAATTATTATTAATTAAACGACTCAAAATATTCAAAAGCGCGTTCGACCACGACAATACCATCTATCCAATTATCGTTATCCCAAAAAAGAAAGAGAAAATAGGATTAATCATTTTTCGACGAATGCATTGATAAAACGATACGATAAATACGATGCACCCGATATATCTAAATATACGAAAACGAGCTCGTTAAAAATTACACGTATTATAACTAAGCTATAAGCAAATACTTCTATCTGATTTTACGATGATAATTTTTAAACGATACCTACGAGATAAATAGTAAAACACGCGACCATGACAATACCCGTTTATTGGTCGTCCTAAAAAAAAAAGAAAAAAGAAAAAAAAAGTAGAAAAGAAAAAGATAACATTTCCCATGAATGCATCGGAACTGACACCGTAAACTCGAATGCACCCGATATCTAGACGAAAACGAGCTCGTTACATTCCACGTAAACGTATTGTATATCCGTCAAACGTGTACAACGCGTACGAAAGGCAGCACGTACGCAATAGTAACGGAAGACCGATGTCGATAGCTATAAAGAGAGAGACAGAGAGAGACAGAGAGAGGGGGGGGTAGTACGAGAGGGTTTGATAAAAGAGAGAGAGAGAGAGAGAGAGGATCGGGGAGGTGAGAAGGGTATAGTAGGGGGTATGGTTGGGTGAGGGTGAGGAGTGAAGGGGTAGGGGTAATGGAGGGGGGAGGGGAAGCTCGACCCGTGTTATTTGCAGTGAAACGTAACGATTGCAACACACAGAAACAGAGAGACACAGAAACACACGCACACAGGAAAAGAGAGACAGACGGTGTGTGTGTGTGTGTATGTGTATGTGTATATATATATATGCATACCGGTGGCCTTCGTAAACGCCATGTTGCATCTGGGTTGCTTTGAAAATAATGTTTTTGTGCAAGCCGAAACGCGGCGAGATATGAAAGCAGCATGGCGGATGCTTACAAATAGTTGCAGGGCGGCACCTCCATATAAATGCAAGCCGTTGCCGTTGCCGCCGTGGCGAACTCTCGTTCCTTTGTTCCATCGAAAGTGAGAGAGAGAGAGGGAGAGAGAAAGAGGGAAAGAGATAAGAGAGAGAGAGAGAGAAGAGAGTCTTCGATGTAAGAAACTTTATACTTTGCAAGTCTCTTTTATTTTCTTTCTCACTCTCCCGTCTCTCTCAACTACCCTCCCCTCCCCAATTTCCCATAATCTCATTTGTTCTCTTTAAAATATATCTCCCGGACACTATATTTATAAATTTTGTTGTTGTTTTTGTTTTGTTATCGTTGTTATCTCGTTGTTATAATCCCATGAATCGTCGTACGCTATCGTGAAATCGCATGCGTTTTATTGTATATTTGATTATCATCATCGTCATTATCCGTTACTTTTCATTATTATTATTATTATTATTATTATCATTAATATTACTATCATTATCATTGTTATTACAAAATTCTATTGGAAATTTTGAGAAGCAAAATATTTTGCAACTCAAAATAGAAGTAAAAAAGAAAATAAAAATTTGTTTTAAAGTTGGTAGATATCTATCGAGTGGTACTTATATACATATATATATATACCGTTGTATTATGATCAGACAAGATCTATGTCTAAACGAGACGAGAAAGACGACGACGACAACGACGACCAATACCATCAACATCACTACCACCATCATCGCTATCATCGTCGACGTCGTCGTCGTCGTCGTCGTCGTCGACGTCGTCGTCGTCGTCGTCGTCGTCGTCGTCGTCGTCGTCGTCGTCGGCATCATCCACCCTCCGAACGATAGGTATTAGGTATAGTTTTGGGATCAATATCCCAGCAACGCGATGGGCGTGGCCAAAGTATTCTTGTTCAGCATCGGAGGGTCCATCTTACTAACGCCCACTTCGTTCCTATTGGTCGTTCGGTACTAAAGCAGAGTTGCTCTTCGCAACCGTACACGTAACTTACTCCGGGAGAAGTAGGCGTGGCTTAGGTCGTTGATGCATTTGCGAGTGGTGGGGGTAAAGCCAGCCAGTGCCGTTCTCGTAGCAGATAACCAAGTCGTAAATCATGGCCAGTCGGCCGCTCGGAGCGCATCAAACGACAAATAGGGTGCAAAATCGTGGAAAAACTAAGTCCCTAAGAGTGCGACGAGTTTATCGTATATATATATATGTATATATGTATGTATAGATATATATATATATATAGATATATAAATAGATATACATAGATATATATATGTGTGTGTGTGTATATACAGATATTTGTGGATTTCTCTTTCTTTTTCTCTCTCTTTTTCTTACATCGTTTTTTGCTCCTTCTTCCTCTTGTTCGAGTGTAAGGAAAGAAGACAGCGAAGAGAGTTTACCGTGCGTATATAGAAGAAAGTACAAGTGCGACCGTCAGATAATTTCGTCTTCTTCTTTTCCTTTTCCTTCGTCCATGCATCTCTGGAGCGATCAGGTGAAAATTAAACCTCGTAAGACCTGATCGATATCGTATCGTAAGGAAAGAAAGAAAGAAAGAAAGAAAGAAGGAAGGAAGGAAGGAAGGAAGGAAGGAAGGAAAAAGAGCCGAGCGGAAACTGTTGGAATTATCTCTTCTTCTTTAAACGAAGAGAAGAAAAGGAAAAAGAGGAAAGAAGCGAAATTAAAAATAATGTGCAGCAACGAAAGTCCACCGCCTGCTAAGGAACCATTGGCCGTTGGATTGGGTAATCCAATGGCTGGGTTCTTACCAGGATTGGAACATTATCGTCTTCAACTTTATCATTATGCCATGGCCGAGAGGTTGCGTTTGGCTCAGCAATTACATCCTCAACATCCTGGGGTCGGTCATCCACCGTCGGGTTCACCGGGACATCTTGGAATGGGCGCCGCGTTTCCCGCACCATTGCCATTGTATCCAGCAGCAGCGGCTGGTTATCCAAGTCGATTGGCATTGTCAATGGCGTTACTGCATCCTCATCATCAGAGAATACCGGAGGAACCCAAACCGCAGCATAGTTACATCGGTTTAATAGCTATGGCTATATTGTCGTCGCCGGAAAAAAAATTGGTCCTTTCGGATATCTATCAGCACATACTCGAACACTATCCCTATTTTCGTACGCGCGGTCCGGGCTGGAGAAATTCTATAAGACACAATCTCTCGTTGAACGATTGTTTCGTTAAATCGGGTAGAAGTGCCAACGGGAAGGGTCATTATTGGGCCATTCATCCGGCTAATCTCGAGGATTTTAGACGCGGTGATTTTCGTAGACGCAAAGCCCAAAGAAAAGTACGAAGGCATATGGGTTTAGCCGTTGACGAGGAACCCGACAGTCCCAGTCCACCACCTTTGCCAGCTACACCACCACCTTCCGCATCGGCGCTAGTTGGTCCAACCGTCGGTTCTCAACAGATCACGGGAATTTGGACGAGTCCTGCGCCACCACCACCTCCGCCACCTCCGCATTCTCATCACCATCATCACCATCATCATCATCATCACCATCAACAACAACAACAACAACAACAACAACAACAACAGCAACAGCAGCAACAGCAACAGCAGCAGCAACAGCAACACCAGCAACAACATACTTTTCAAAATCGTTCGATCAGACAATCGTCGTCTCTTCAACCATCGAGGAAACGACAGTTCGACGTAGCTTCTCTGTTGGCGCCGGACGATCAACATCACATCGAGTCGGACTTGAGATCGAACAAATCCAGAAGGTTCAGTTGCAGCGAGGAAGACGAATTACATGATCTTCACGAACACGAACAGGAACAAGACGAGGACGTTGACGTTGACGTCGACGTTGACGTTGTAGCAGAAAGCAACGCTATTCCGTCGCCTAACGGAACAACGCCATCGGCCAGTCCAGAAGCTAAATTGGTCTCACCGATCGGACATTGGAACGATCGGAGTTTGCAAACTGGACCACAACAGTTACCATCTCTTCATCTTCACAATCACGTACACGTTAGGAATTATTACGTACCGGCAAACGCCAGTAACGCTTCTGGTGTCTAATCGAATCTCGAAATATGTGTTGCGTGCATACGTGCGTGCGTGTATGCAGGTGTGTATACATGTGTGTTTATGTGCGTGTATATATCTGTCTCTCTTTCTCTTCGATGAAATGAAACTTTTAAAGAGTGTCCGAAAGTCATCGTCAGAAAAGAAAAAAAAATAAGTAAATAAACAAATAATTAGATAAATAAATAAATAAATAAATAAATAAATAAATAAATAAATAAACGTCGTTTAGATGCGTACACATAGTGATCTCCATCGATATCCTTATACGGAAGTTTGATTTAACATCGACGAACGATTAAGTGCAATAAGCTCCTATCTGTTCTTATTAAAATCATCGGGGAGTCTGGTGCTTCTTTAAAAAGGAAGAAAGAAAAAGAACACACACACACACACACACACACAGAGAGAGAGAAAGAGAGAGTCAACTAAACTAAACGAAATTTTCTCCCCCGATCGATCGTGCCGACAATTTTCGACAAGGACGAAACCGGCCAAAAAAATTAAAAAAAAAAAGACCAAAAGAAAATGACAAAAGATTTGCAAACTTCAAAGATTTACTATCGAGGTATGGATTAAGGAAGAGGATCGTGTGTGCGTGGGTGCATGCGTGCGTGGGTTGAAGAGAGAGAAGATCTACTTGTAAATAAATATAAAATCGAGTCGAAGATCTCTCGCGTATGTTCAAAGTGTAATATAAAGAAGGAAGAAATAAAAGGAAAAAAATAAATAAATAAATAAACAAACAATACGCATAGATAGATTATACGTAGTGTATTGTAAAAATAGACGTTGTTTCCTTTCTTTTCTTTTTTTTTTTTCTTTTTCTTTTTCGATGTACCAAACAAAAAGAAAAGAAGGAGAGAGAGAGAGAGAGAGAGAGAGAGAGAGAGAGAGAGAGAGAGAGAGAAGAAAAAAAAGAAAAAAAAACAAAAATAAAAATGTATCATTTTCTGTACAAAGAATCTCCGTATATTCACGTTTGTATGTGTGTACGTGTGTATGTATGTATGTATGTATGTATGTATGTATGTATGTATGTATGTATGTATGTACGTATGTATGCAAATGTATGTATAAGTATGTACGTATATGTGTATGCGATTGAATATCGCTCGACCAGTGTCTAGCGATAAGAAACGATGATCGTTGTCATCGTCATCGTCATAGTCATCGTCATCAGCATCCTTTTATCATCATCAAGAGAAAGAAGAAGAGAAAGAAGTGATGTGAACGAATATAATTCGATGTTAAAAACGTAGGAGGAGAATTTCTGTTTTCTGTTTTCTTGTTTCTCTTCTTTTCCTTTCTTTCTTTTTTTTTTATTTTTTTTTTTTTAACAATTCTTTTTTTGTATCCTTTTTCTTCAACAAATTTGATGTACATCGTCGAAACGCGAGTTCGTCGTATCTCGATTAATTAAATTGAAAAAAGAAAAGAAAAAGATTGCATAAAAGAAAGAAGAAAGAGAAATGATAAAGAAAGAAAGAAACAAGTAAATGAATAAATGAAGGTGACACGATCGCGCGAGCCTATCTATAGAAAGTGATTTAACAAATAAATTTAATAAAGTTTCTGTTCCCATAAGACAAAAAAGAAAAGAAAAGAAAAGAAAAAAAAAGGAAAAAGAAAAAAAAATATTAAACAAATAAACAACGAATCTTTCATTCTTTTCCACCTAACTCTTTTCTTATTTAACAAGATTTTTTGAAGTAAACGCTATTACTCGGATCCTTTTTTTGTTTGTATTTTTTGACATCTCTTTTTTATTTATACAAGAGAAGCAAGCTACGCGTCGAAAAAGAAAAAGATAAAGATATTTCTTTTTCGGTTGCTTATCTATTTTCATAAAATATTCATTTTGGTCGAATCGTCGTTGGAAAAGTTGTTGGCTGACAATCGGACGATTAACGTTGAAAGATAAAAAAAAATTAGTATGCACATATATTTGAAGCGAATGCAATACCTATAAGAATCTTGAACAAAGTATCTACTATCTATTTCCTTCTAACACAAAGTCAAGTTTTTAAACTCGTTTTACATAGGTATTTACCTATACCTATGTATTTATGTATGTAGGTATATGTTCACAGAGATACGAATATTGTAAATAAGAAACATTTATCTCATATAATGCAGGAACTATCATTAATAAAACATAAGAACGATTAATTCGCTATATCTATCTGTCTATCTATCTATCTGACTAAAACTAACTATCGATTACCTAAATGCAATACTTACATACTCAGTTATATTTACTTACTTACTTATTTACTTACTTACTTACTTACTTACTTACTTACTTAGTTAGTTACTTACTTACTTACTCATAAATATTTCATTAAATAGAGAAATTCCATCAATGAATATTTATTTAAAAAATTTTCGTCTTTATTTTTGAACTTAGAAGAAGTATTTTTCGTGTTCTAAAATGTTCGTGCTTCCGTCGCTAATCCGGGAATTTAGAAAATAGAAAAACTAGAAACTAGAAAGGAAAGAATAATATACTACTGCTAGTTCGTAAGAAGATTCTTTTCGTACTCCTTGCACCTGCTCGGAAAAGAAAATGGTACAAGTGGTTCGTTCTATCGGTCGATCTGTTTATCGCAAATAATTCGTTAGAGGAAATATAATCCTTACTAATAGGGAAACATTACTAAAATCCTTTGGGAAACCTTTCTTTGGATTATCCTCCTGTTTACTTTCTCCAAAGATTATCTAAAAAGTAATTCCCCTTGTTTTTTTTTTTTTGCTTAATTAAATAGATTAGAACTTGAATTACTTTACTTAATTACGTATGTGTGTATATATATATATATACCTATGTATTCAAAAAATTGATTCTTTTATATGAAAAATAATCTATACGTTTATATATATATAAAACACTTTTATCGTATATTTTATATATAATATACATACATACATACATATATATATATATATATTTTATAACGCTATAGCTACTATTAAAAAATAATAGATTTCTTTTAATAGATAATTAATTTAAATTACTTGTAGTTATTATTGATGGAAAGTTCTAATTTTCTATTAGCGATATATATATATATATATATATATATATATATATATATATCGATTCAAAGTTAATCAGGTTATACTAGCTATCAGTGAATAGAAAATCTCTCTCGAGTACTAAATCTCGTGAACGTATTATATACAGCATCCTATTGTCTCTCGGTTCATCAA
Organism: Vespula vulgaris; assembly: GCF_905475345.1. Classification (NCBI taxonomy): domain Eukaryota; kingdom Metazoa; phylum Arthropoda; class Insecta; order Hymenoptera; family Vespidae; genus Vespula; species Vespula vulgaris. The sequence continues at coordinate 1,036,751 of NC_066600.1, read as the reverse complement.
ATGAAACCTTAGCTAATTGCTAAGTGAGTCGTCCCAGCCAAATCCTTTGTGGGACACGAATGACGATAGGAAACCCGACGACGGAAACGAAAGCAATTTGTTAAATATTGCTTTCGACGATATAAACGGCGCAAACACTGGACCCATAGTAATGCTCGATTTAAACGAGATACTTCTCGTTAGATCGCACGAATTATATCTATTATATTTTCTATCGATTCTCTCTCTCTCTCTCTCTCTCTCTCTCTCTCTCTCTCTCTCTCTCTCTCCCTCTTTCTCATTCTTTATCTCTCCTCTTTATTTGAAATTTCTCTTCGTAGCTCTTTAATATTTAATTTCTGAATCTTTCCCATGCACTTTGTTTTATACAAACATATTTCTCTCTTTTCTTTTCTTTTAATATTAACAAATTATTATATACAATATTTTGTACGATTTAGAGGTTTATTTTATGTGTATGTACGTGTACGTGTCTGTTAAAAATATAGTAAAGAATGAAATTTAATTAATGTCAAAACACGTCTTGCCAATAAGAAGAAAAGAAAATATTGCAAAAAGAGAGAAATGCACTTTTGACAAGGAAGACAAATCGAGAAATCAAGAAGAAAAGGAAGAGAAAAAGAACGAAGAAAAAGAACATTTGGAAAAATTTCCCACAGTAGGATGGATAGGTGGTAGGTAGGTACATCAAAAGAAAAAGAAGAGGGTGTTAGAAAAACATCGAAAGACGTTTGTTCGCTCTCGCGAGAGTACATTCAAACTATGCAAACTGAACTCTGGTTTGTTGTTCTTAACCATTCGTCCCTCTCTCTCTATCTCTATCTCTATCTCTATCTATCTACCTATATATCTATCTATCTATCTATCTATCTATCTATCTATCTATCTATATCTAGAGTTTTCGAATATTTAACAAATAATGACGTAGCATTAGAGACCTAGTGTTATAGTAGTTCAAGCTAACCCATCAAACGAGATCAAGAGATCTCTTGGATCTTCCTAAAATAATATATCTATCGCCTTGTCCGCCGACGGACTATAGAAGATGATTCAACGATTATTCAAGGTCAGAACATTCTTTTGAACATTCTTTTATCACGATTAATGTTTCTTGCAAATTTTTAAATCGATACCATAATGGTAAACATGTACTTACTATTTATTATAACTAAAACACGTGCACGTATATATATATATGTGTGTGTGTGTGTGTATAAGATCGTTAAGAACGATCTAAAAACGTCTACAATTTTTTACTTTCTTTTTTGCGACGCACGTTCCATCTTCGAAATTATTTTATATCGCAGAATTAATTTCTTTTTCTTTTTTTTTTTTTTTTGTTTTGTCGAAGCTAAAAATTCTATTGTTGCTTTTTGTTATTTTCCCGCGAAGAAAGATTAATATTTCGATCAATTAAAATAGAAACGAGCGTGAAAATATCTCTAAACGAGAAATATCTGTATACATACTAGTTTCTTCGACTCGAGGAACATGATCAAAGGGAGAATGTCAAAATCTTCAAAATTTTATCGAAAATATCTAATATCGGATATCTAAGGAGATGTTAAAAACTTGAAATATTAATTCTCTCTCATCTTAGGGGGGAAGAAATAAAGAAAGAAGAAAGAAGAGAAAAGAAAAAGGAAAAAAAGAGAAAGAGAGAGAAAAACAGGAAAGGGTCTGTCAAAAATGAACCATTTTCTTGTCAATTGCGATCGAAATTCTTTGAGAAATATCGACCATAAAGAAAG
>NC_066600.1:985000-1030000 GCF_905475345.1 Vespula vulgaris | reverse complement strand
ATATGTATAGACGTATAGATAGATGTATGTATGTAATGGTAGTGGTGAGTATGTGGATCGTAAGCAAGGTCGAATCTCACCGAGCTTTTCTCGAATTTGTTTCCGATTTATTTCTAAAGAGGGAAGGACAGAGAGAAAGAGGGAGAGAGAGAGAGAGAGAGAGAGAGAGAGAGAGAGAGAGAGAGAACAGAGAGGGTGGTTCTAAGTGTTCAAGGACCATCCAATATATTCGATCACATACTCCGTTACACCCTCGAGTGTTCTTCAATAAACCAACAAGTACCCACCGCTTGGTTTGATTCTTATCGTTGTACTTTTCTCGAACGATGTATAATACATTGATATTGAATACGAAGTTAACTGTGATTTTCTTTTCCCTTCATTTTTTTCCTCTTTTTTTTTCTTCTTCTTTTTTATATATTTTTATATATTTTACATATATACATAAATCAGTCGGGACAGTGCAAAGCACAATTTTTAAATATTCTCATTCACGGGTGATGTAAATTTTTTTTGATACTAATGAATAGCCTGGACCATAATTATCAATCGTGTATGAATAAAAAATAGATATCATAAAAAAAAAAAAAATAGAAGACAATAGAGAAACATTCGTCGTTTTTCTCTGATTCGAAAAAAAAAATGATGGTCGAAATAAAAAGATTGTTATTACAATGAGAGATTATTACGTGCGTACAATATCGAAAGAAATTATCCGATAAGAGAAATTCTTTCGTACCGTTACTATCTATAAGTCGGAACGTACTACACACGTGCATATACATACATACATACATACATACATACATACATACATACAAATATACGTAGATATTTCGGTGGAAGAAACAAGAAGGAAGAGAAAGAGTCGCGGATGGGTTATTCAGAAACGTCGTCGATGTTTGCGTCGACCAAAGTGGTCTCGAGTGACATCCATTAGCCAGGCACGTTGGTTGTGCCCTCCCTGTCCTCTACAAGGTACAGTCGTCTAGAGGACGATAAAGAAGAAGAAGAAGAAGAGGAAGAAGAAGACGAAGAAGACGAAGAAGAAGGAGGAGGAGGAGGAGCAGGAGAAGAAGTTGAGAAAAAAAAAGAAAAGAAAAACAATAAAAAGAATAGACGACTCGCGAGGGCAAAAAAGCCGTGCGTGTGTAAAGAAATACCTTGAAAGACACCTCGATCGGCACGGCTACCGGGAGCCGCATGGTAAACAAACGAGTACAGTCAGTCATACAAAGAACAAGTAGCTCGGCTCATTTTTACCTTTCATTTTGTTCGATTTTCGAAACGTCACCAAGGAATCGTGCCAGGAATCAAGATTCTACTCCTCTATCTCCTCTATCTGTCGATTCTTTTTCTTTTCTTTTTTTTTTCTTCTTTTTGTTTTTACAAAGATAAAAAATAATCGTCCGATTCAATCGGATCGATTAAATATTGTTATTGTTAGGTGATATATATATATATATGGTAATTAGATGAGATGAAAATATTGTTTGGATTTTAAATCTATTATGAGCCGATCAAAATAGGATAGCGTTTGTTAATACTGTTAATAATATATAACAGTATAATGGATAGTAATATATATGCGATATGCTATAATATAATAATACGATATTAATTTAAATAAAATAGTATAATAGTTATTACCTAATTCCAAATAACTTTGAATATTGTAACCGATGATATAGATAGATCGAAATAAATTAGACAATGAATATATTATCACGGTGTAATGGATGTTAGATAAAGCGGAACGATAACGTTTCGTAAGCCAATCATTTTTAACCCAAAAGTGAATTATACACAGATTATTAATCGATTTACGCAAGTTGGCCAATAAAATCAATTCATTGTCTCTCGGATTCATTGATCAATCATCCATTGAACGAACCCATAAACCAGAAATACAATGACCAAAATACGCTAGCAAATAGCAAACGAAATTAAGCTAACTTTCTTGGAAAAATAAAAAGGAAGAAAGGTTTCTACCAAAAAAAAAAAAAAAAAAAAAATGTCTCGATCGAGTTCCAACTAATTCGCAATGAAACGATATCTACCGAAAAAAAAACCTTGTACTCCAAAAAAGAAAAAAAAAAAAGAAAAAGTAGAGAAAAAAGATAATGAACAGATGCGATAAACGCGGTATACATTGTCCGTACATTGAGAGAAGGAATCTATGTATGTACGTACGTATGCATGCATGTACGTAAGTGTAAATAAATATATGGACATACAAGTAACGTGTCCCGAAGTTTCGCGTTGTCGACGTTCGATTGGCCAACTGGTTACGAGGTTAGTAACGGGAGCCGCGCCTCGCGCGCTAGTTTTCCAGAGAACAGAGGCAGAGTCAGGTTGGGCAGAGCCAACGAAACTCGATCGTCTGATTCCCGATCGAGGTGCCGCTCGTATCCCTCGGGAAGATGGTTGTCGAGCTCCAGGCGAAATTTTCCCCTCTCGTGATCCCCCCGAGAGAGAGAGAGAAAGAGAGAGAGAGAGAGAGAGAGAGACGAAGAACGAGCTTTACGTAGTATAAAAGAGAGAAAGATATGTATGTATGTATGTATGTATATGTGAATGTGTGTTGTGTGTATGAGCAGCAAGGGCCAACAAGAAGAGCATTTAACAGGCTAATATCGAGCATTACCGTCGCTCTTATTCTCGTTACGTTCTCGTCTACCTAATCTTTGAATTTTCCCGCTCAGTCACCCTCTAACTCAGTCATTTTCTTCTTTTTTTTTCTTTTTTGCGCTAACCTTGTCACCTTATATTCTCTCTCTCTTTCTTTCTTTCTTTCTTTCTTTCTTTCTTTCTTTCTTTCTTTTTCTTTCCCTCATTCTCTGTCTCTCTTTCTATAGGTACATATCTTCATTTTGAAAGTTTTTACTTTCAGTATGTAGAAACCATGTGAAACGTGGAAGGGACGCAAGATATGCGAAGATTATTGTGGATAATTAATCGAAGATCTTTCTTAGGGATAAAAGTGAAGAATAATTTAAGTAACACCTGCTAGCACAGAGAGACGCAGATGCAACATCGACAACGTCTGTGTGTTTCTTTTTTTTTTTTCTTTTTTCTTTCTTCCTTTCTTTATTTCCTTCTCTTTCTTTTCATCTTATGGTGACGATCGAAAGATTGTCAATGATATGGCTTTGTACTTGCTTATTGGCGAAGGATGGTTTGACGAAAATTAATACGAACATTGTGGAGTTATTGCAAGGCAGTTTCGCTATATGAATATTATATATTATATATATATATACACACTTATGTGTGTATGTGTGTATGTTATATAAGTAGATATAGAGAGCTTGGAGAGTACGAAGTGTACGTGTCGTATGTGCGATCGTAGAATCGAGAAATCTAATGACTTTATTCAACGTCACCGGGCCTGTAATTACCCGCAGGCTGGTACGCAGGAGGAAACGACAACCCCCTAGCGATTAGCAGTCCCTCGGTGATTACCAAGTTAGCCTAAATAGGGTATAGTGTTTAGGGAGAGCCTACGTGGACCCAATGCTAATCGTCTATTGCCTGGGATGTACGTAAGGACCATGAACGGAGTAGAAAGAGAGAGAGAGAGAGAGAAAGAGAGAGAGAGAGAGAGAGAGAGAGAGAGAGAGAGAGAGATGAAACATTTTCATTGAGAGAGGGTAAACTACAAAGCTCTTGTTTTCTAAAAACCATTCGTGGTCTATCTACAAAAAGAATTTATAAAGAGTAACTCGTAAGATTAGTTTCTTACTACTTTGTATACATTTTTCTTTTTTCAATAAATGTCATAATAAATAAATAAATATATATATATATATATTATAGTAATACTCATTTAACAATTTGTTCAACGATATCTATTAACACCTATCAGATTATTATTTCTATCTATTGAAAATAATATCGATTTCATTTCGTCCTTTGACGATGATCGTATATTTAACGAAGCACGAACGACTAATAATAATTGCATTCGCATTTCTTACAATTAACATTATATAATGAAATAAATATAATTCGCCGAATGACAATTCGATATGATATAACAGATTACCATACAACCACATAACACGATACAAACCTTAATACTTTAACATTAAAACATTAATATAAATACAATGATATTTATTTATTCACGATGCAATATCTAATTAATTACGAGGAAGTAAATAAAGATCGTTTAGGGTTGACGTTGATGAGATTTTTATAAGAATGTCAATCAAATCGATATTTAGATAAATGAAAGAAAGGGATGAGTCGATGAACGTCCCCCCCCATTTCTCTCTCTCTCTCCCTCTCTCTCTCTCTCTCTCTCTCCCGTCTCGAGGTTGTCTCGAAACTCGTGCCAGTATCCATTCGGTAATTCCGTTGAAGCGATTCCATTCACGTGCAAGATGGCGGCTGTAGTTTGTTCCCAGCATGCACCGCCCCTTACTCCATCCACCGTTTCACCCTCTTTCTCCGCCGCTTACTTCTACGCCCTCCTACCTCCCCCTCCCTCCCTCTCTACCTCTCTATCTTCCAACCTCCCTTCTTCCATCGAAAACCCTCTCCCTCGCGCCGTCTATCCTATCTCTATCTTTCTCTCTTTCTTTCTCTCTCTATCTCTCTCTCTCTTACTATCTTTTTAGAGTAACTTGGCTCGGCCTTGCCCTTTCAGAACCCTGCAAGATCGACACGACATCATTCGAGCAACGTCTTCTACGTTGCTGCGAGCAATCGAGCTTGTATTGGTTGGATGTCCCAACAGTTTGGTTACATACCCATTACACTCTCTATCTTTCTCTCTCTCTCTCTCTCTCTCTCTCTCTCTCTCTCTCTTTCTCTACCTCTGTCTCTGTCTGTCTCTTTCAAAAGTGCAAAGAGCACGTGACAGGACGAATCTCTCCGATCCTTTCAACTTCCTATCCTTACTCTCTTTATTGTAACTCCACGTATAGCCGTGAGCTACTATTCTCGTAAGATAAACGTTTCACCGATAGCTACCTTTGAATACTAATTTTTCTTCTTCCTTTTTTTTCTTTCTTTCTTTCTTTCTTTCTTTCTTTCTTTCATTCTTCCAAGCTTCTTCGGACTAAGATTACACATCTACGACTCTTTTTCGTAATTCATTATTACTCACGCATTTTTCTTTCGCATGTGTTACTCGTATGTTCGTACTTTTTTTTTTTCTTTTTTAATATCGCAGTTATCATCGGATAAAGTATTGGATTACTTTTTAAAAATACAACGGGACATTATGAATTATTTCAACGACGATTATTTTTGAATCGACTACTATACCCCTTAAAGACACACGTTGTGTATAGCATTCGAAACAGCCCGTTTGTCGTCGTCTGTCGTTTTGCTACCGTCGCGCGTAATGGAGTGTCTACACACTCGACTACTTTGCTGTGTATAAGGTGACGAACTGTTAATGTATTGTACCCAAAAAAAAAGAAGGAAAAAGAAGGATAAAAAAAGATATATCTCCGACTATACTACTCAAGGTAAAATTATTTTCTCTCTCTCTTTCTCTCTCTCTTTCTCTCTCTCTCTCTCTCTCTTTCTATCAGGGATGTAAGTACTTGGGTATCTACTGCTTACTTAACTTCTTCGAGAAATAAAAATAATAAAAAGAAAAAAAAGTAAGAATTGTATTGATCAGTCATTGAAAATGTGAGCTCCGAGTCGTTTGTTCAATGAAAAATAATTCCTAAATTTTTTACCGCGATATATCGCAAACTTTACTCAAGATTAAATTACCTTTCTCGATGGGAAACATATTTATCTACTTTTTTCTTAATAGAAAAATAATAATTGCATCTCTGAGAAAATTATTGGAATTATTGTCTGCTGTAATTTTTCATTTATTGATTATTTAGTCCATTCATAATCACCAACTCGTATACACACACATAAATACACACATATCAGCTGATGATTATAAAAGTGGTTTGAATGAAAAATTGCAAAAAATATATCTACGTATATATATATATATATTTTTTTTTTAAGAAAGAATCGAATAATAGATACAAACAAAGTTATAGCGGCCCTGTGAAACGAATATATATATATATATATATATATATATATATATATATATATATATATATCTTGACCGCTTGTCGTCAAGGTGGGTGCTGTGTTTGCTCAAAACTTTAGGTCATCGCTTTGCCGAGACCGATATACGTGGACCGAGTGCCCGACAAATACTACTCGAGCAAGTCACGAAAGGAAGCTGTTCTCTCTCCACCTCCCACCCTCCCACCCTCTCACCCCCTCTCTCTCTCTCTCTCTCTCTCTCTCTGTATCTATTTATCTCTTTTTTTTTTCTGAAGAAGGATCCGTTTAGATTCTCTCCATCGAAGAAACCGAAAGATGTAGAGAGTAGCACATACTTACGACTACTAATACCAACTACTATACTACTACTACTACTATTACTACTATGTTAGCTTCCTCTCGACAGCTATTTCACGAAGGTCGGCTTACTTTTCCGGCTGCTTCGATTCTTTCTTTCTTCTTCTTCTTCTTCTTCTTCTTATTTTTTAAAGTCGTCGTCGTCTTCGTCGTCGTCAACGACGACGAAGACGACGACGAAGACGACGAGAAGAAGATGCAGACGGAAGCGAGATTAAACTCGGCTTCTTTCGCGAGGTTAAGAAGGATCAACGTTGGCGGAGCTAACCAGCCGTAAGAATCTTTAAAGGGATCTTTTCCGACCCTCTTTCCAACTCTAATCCTTCGGCTTGCCTTTTACGTTCTAAAGAATTATGAGAATGGTTTCGAAAGAAAAAAAAGAAAAGGGGCAAAAAAGAGAAAAGAGAAAGAGAAAGAGAATGAACGAAGGTGACAAAAGACAATGCCTTTTTCACAGATTTATGTAAAATCTTTCGTTAGAAAGAGAGAGAAAGAGAGAGAGAGAGAGAGAGAGAGAGAGAGAGAGAGAGAGAGAGAGAGAGAGAGAGAGAGAGAGAGTGAATAAAGACAGACAGAGAAAACTCTTGATCCTAATCTTGAGAAAACTCAATTCTCGATTTGTTAACCTCCTTTTGAGAAATGTTAAGTATAATAATTGTTTGCACTTAAAAGGAGATCAAAATTATGAAAAGGAAGAGGAAAAAAGGAGATGTTTTCTTTTTCTTTCTTTCTTTCTTTCTTTCTTTCCCTCTTTTTTCTCCTTTCTTCTTTCTCTTTCTCTTTTTTCACGAAATGTTTTTGCATTCGTTTGAAAAATAAATGACTTTTCCTTTGTTTTCTTTCTTTCTTTTTTTTTCTTTTCTTTTTTTTTAGAACCTCTCGGAAGAAATCGATTTTAATCTTGAAAATGATTTGAGTCGATGAAAAAATAATTGAAAAGAAAAAATAAAAAAAATAAAAAGAAATTATATATAAAACTGTGCACGTTCATACGTTGTAAATGTTAAAAAGAAAAAGATTGTACAATCTTTTTCAAGATCTGATAAAAAAAAAAAAATGTATATATATATATAAACTATCAGTCTCGAATTCCTACTCTTAAAAGAGGAGGAGGAGGAGGAGGAGGAGGAGGAGGAGGAGGAAGAGGAGGGAGATCGAAGGGAAGAGACGATCGAAAAGATGATGTCGGTAGTACCAACACTGGCATCTTGGTTTGTTAGTTAAATAAACATTGAGCACCGAACGCTTCCAACGTAACAGTGGACCCTTTGTTGGCCGTCACCCTGCCACGTTCGAGAACGAAGCGCCAAACATCTTAACGCCTATCAATAATTGTTCCTTCCCCGTTGATATGGAGATCCCTTTATATCTTGTCGGAGAGATCGATCCTGGATGAACGACGATAAAAGATCAAAGGATTCGTCGTGAGACTGCGTAAATCTTTTTTACAATGGATATTTGAGATTTTCAAACACATGTGTTTCAAACTGATGTGTTCATACGTATCCTTATCATAATATATTATTTTATTGTTTATATTTGTTACCGAGTATATGCTAAATAAGAGAAGAAAAAAATGATGTTTCTCTTTTTTCTGAAAAAAAAACGGATATTCCTTAAGAAGAAGAAAGAAGAGAATAGATGGGAAATTTTTATTTTTTTAGTCGATCTAAAGAAATAAATTTTTTTTTCTTTTTTTTTTTTTTATCTACAAACGAATGTTTTCTTTTTATTCTCCATCTAGTTCCCTAATAGATGTATTTCTTTCTTTTTAGTTTTCTAGAAAAGAAAAACTAAATAAAATTGTTCGTACAAATCAATGAATATAATTTCTTCTTTACGTTTGCCTATAATTTTTAAATATCTCTTTAAATGATGAACGAACGAACGAACGAAGAAATAATTATTTTTCTCGAATTCTTTGACAAGATAAAAACAGCTGGACGCGTATTATTTTCCTTCTCTTTCTTTCTTCTGTTCTTTTTATTTTAAATCTCTTTTTTATTTACCTAATTTTTCGAATATCCTTTACGAGTACGTATCTCTCATGGTTTCTATATCGATGTCAAAAAAACGAAAGCTGGCAGGATGGGTTCAAGGAGAAAATTTCAACCAATTTGGACGAGACCAGACAGCGAGGGTAATTTAGTACGATGAGTCGAGAGGTTTTTAACTTTTACCTTTCTAAAGTATAGTTACGATATTTTCGAGTCTCTTAAAAGTTTTCAAGTTGTTTCGAGAAAAGCAATACGTTTCCCCCTAAACTTTTTTTTTTTTACGAATTATTTCGATAAAAACTTTCGAAAATATAAAATAATTTCTTGTTTTTTTACACACACAAAATATACTGCAAAAAAATTGATATATGTGTGTGTGTGTGTGTGTTAACATATAATGTCGCATGGGTCATCGATGACCCCCATCAAACTTTCCATTCAGATTCTTATGGTTACATTACGTAAAATGCAAGATAATAATAAAATACTTCACAATATCGTTAAATGATCCATAATTATCACGTTATAATGCAATTTTGTTGCATACCGTGGACCACTCATGGGCCACGCGGCCTGAACACGAAAAGTCACGTGAAAATAGCCCTGACATTCAAACGTGTTAAGCTACGCTCCCTTGTATCGCTAATGTCGTATTTCCTTTTGCCTGATCATCGTTACGCGTTCATTTCGATGCTTTCGATGAGCACACCTTCTTTCTTGCCTGGAAATCAATCGAAGCTATATATATATATATATATATATACTAACTTGCGAAGAACAAAGGCAAAACACATTTTCAAATTATATATATGTATGAGATAGCAGAATCTGTTATAGACAAATAAAATTTTAGAAGATTTTCTTAATAAATAAATGACGAGTATAAAAAATTCCTAATCAATTAGCAAAGTTTAAATAACTGTAAAAAAAATTTTAAAAGATTTTATTTTACACGTAAATTATAAAGAAAAATATTGACGCGAGAGTGTGTAAAAAGAATTAAGCGAATAAGCAGAGTCATTAGTTAGAATACAAGCTCGGCTGAGAGAAAGAGAGAAAGATAGAAAGAGAGAGAAATTGAAAGCACATGCACTTCTATGCAACAGTACATAAAACGGTGTATTACATCTCAAAAGTTTGAAAAGGGATGGTAAAGTTTATTCGACTGCATAGAAACAGCCAATTTTACTATGAATTTACGAATTCCTACAAAAATCAAATTACCGTTCTCCTTATTCATATTTCTCCTAACTTTCAAGAATACATGATATTCATTTTAATAATTTATATATCGAAGAATTATCAACGAAAAAAAAAAAGAGAGAAAGATAGAGAGAGAGAGAGAGAGAGAGAGAAAAATTGATTCACAAACTCGAAAAACCCATAACCATACCCACACAATTAATATTTCTTCGAACAAAAATACAATTATTCCACCTGAATAAATTAGACGCAAGCAGCATCTATGAGATTATATTAGAATAAGTAGATACAAAATAAGAAGAGTGCAAAACAATATGAAAAGATTGTGTACCGTGTACACAGAGCTTTATACATGTACTTTATATATAGTAATAAAATACATATATACGTATATATAAGTACATAATTACATACATGCACATATGATACATACAATTAATATTTCTTATAATTATCAAGAATATAACGTATCATACGTATCTCTACTGTCAATTAATATCAATAATAATTAACCGATAAAAAAAAAAAAGAAAAAAAGGAAAAAAGAAAAGAAAAAAAAAAGAAAAAAAGAAGACTAGAATAACGGGGAGAATAAAAGTGAGGGAATTAAAAAAACAAAGAAACAAAAAAAACAAAAAACCTTTTTATGCATAAAGAACTACGTCGGTCGGTGCATTTTCTATCCCCTACCCTCCTCCCACCCCCTCCCACACCCTCCAGTCCCCTGATTCCACTCTGAGGTATTTACCATTCCGTTTCTTCCGTAGTTGCGACAGTGGAACGACAAAAATTGCGGCTCCCACGAACGTATGCATACATACGTAGGTACGTACGTACATAGATGCATACAGAGATGCATACACAGATGCATACATACATTCTTGCATGCATACATATACTAGATAACATTTCTCTATACGTATATAACATATGGGCCCTCCCACACAGGGTAACCCGATCGTTTTGTCTCTTTCTCTCTCTTTCTCTTTCTCTCTCTCTCTCTCTCTCTCTCTTTCTCTCTCTCTTTCTCTCCCTTTCTCTCACTCTCACTCATGGTAAATCCACTGTTCGCCGAATGCAGCCATACGTCGTCGCGGTTTTAATCAACGCCGCCGTAAATCCTCTCGGCGTTGGCTCTTTCATTTTTTGTCCATCGAGACCTCTCCTCTCTCTCTCTCTCTCTCTCTCTCTCTCTCTCTCTCTCTCTCTCTCTCTCTCTCTCTCTCGCTCTTTATCTCTCTCTCTCCCTCTCTGTCTGTCTCTGTCTCTTTCTCTCTTCCTTTCTCTTTTTTTTTTAATTTCATTAGCGAACAGCAGCCGGATTACATGGACAGTCCAGAATCCCTCTTTGGGATTATCAAAGCTCGAGAAAAACTAGGGAAAATTCAGCAAACGATATACCTACACGACTACGTTTTCTAGAGATATTAGTCTTCTTTATTATATCTATCATATATATATGTGTGTGTGTGTGTGTGTGTGTATGTGTATATATCTATGAATATGAGGATAAATATAATAAATTATTATTACAAAGAGAAGAAGAAGAAGAAGACAACGAAAAGTAATTTAACATGCGATAGGTACTCGCTATAAGTAAAAGTTCAAACGAATTGGAAAAGACAAAGCATATAATGTAATATCTTGTAACAAGAGTTCTATCCTTTGTTAAATTCAATACTATTTAAATTCGAAATTTCCTCTTCGTTTTGTTTACTTGGAAAAATTGAAAATTTTTGCTATATCGATTTATAGGGTTTTAGTCGATAAGTAATACCGAATTTTTTTCTTCCTTTTTTTTAATATCGAGCTTTACCAATGTTATCTATTTTATATATAGAATATACGTATATATTGGAAATTTTAATATTAGTTTTATTGACCAGAGAAAGGGAGGGAGCCAGAGAGAGAGAGAGAGAGAGAGAGAGAGTCCAATTTTTTGTTTTATATATAATTTTGTTGCAATATCACATAATAAACTTATTTATCCCCACACATACACATATATATACATACATATATATTATGATAGTAAAATGCATCCCCAATATTAAAAATTCCGTAATATAATCAATATGCAATAATAATAATTAATATCACACAATACACACAATAATATTATATAACATTCCCCTCTCCTTCTCTCTCTCTCTAGATTTCTATCTAAAAAGATAAAAATAAATTTCGCTAGATGAAAGAGTCCATACGAAAATTAATTTCCGAATTCTAAAAGAAATTGAAACTTTGGAAGAAGAGACATTTTTCGATGTATCTTTCCCTTCTCTTCAAAAAAAAAAAAAAAGAAAAAAGAAAGAAAAAAAAGAAAAAGCAGACTACACATATATAGAGATATCGGTTGGTTCGGTCTGGAACAAAAAGGAAAGTCTCAAAAAGTCTCGGAGCGCTGTGTCGGAGGAGGGAGATGGGAGCAGAAAGGGTGAGCAGGGGGTATCTACGTCGCGCGCGCACACAAAGGGGTTGACTTAGCGATTTTCCGCACTTTTTTTCCGCTTCCCACTCGGCAGAGACGTAAATATGGCGGGGCTGAAGTTTCATTCCCCTCTGTGTGTCCACGGGGTCTGCCCCGCCCAGGCTCGGTATTCCACCCCTCGGCAAAAATAAAGGAACAAACGCCACGGCACACAATCGTCGAAACATTTTTGACGCCGGCCATCTCTCTCTCTCTCTCTCTTTTTCTCTCCCTCTCTCCTCTGTCCTCTCTCTCTTCTTTATCTCTGTCTGACTCGTTCGCTCACTTTTCCATCTCTCGCATTCTCCCTCTCTCTCTCTCTCTCTCTCTCTCTCTCTCTCTCTCTCTCTCTCTGTTTCACTCTTTTTCAGTTTAGTTAGAAAGAGATAAAGAAAAGAGACAGATAGATAGATACAGAGAAAAAGAGAGAGAGAGAGAGAGAGAGAAGGAGATCGGAAAAGTGTGGAGAAAGCGGTAGATCTGATGGAGGTGGAGGAGGTAGAAGCCAGTAGTGAAAGAGGAGGTAGAGATAGAGGTGCGGAGGTGGTAGAAGGAGGAAAAGGAGGTGGGTGTTCGAACGAACGCAATTTGCATGATTTTGCATGTTTTAGCACGCCCTGCCTGCGCCCATCGGGTTTCAACTGTCTGCCTACGTTTTCTGCTTGCTTTTCTGACTACGACGGGGTTAGAGTCAGGAGGATGAAGAAGAAGAGGAGAGAGGAGGAGACGGAGGTGAAGGTGGAGGAATAGAAGAAGAGGGAGGAGGAGGAAGAGGGAGAGGGATTGAAGTTGTGCCTGGAGGTGGAACGCCAACAAGACCGCCGGAGAAAGGAAATTATTTTTCTTGGTTTTTCTCGGTGAAGGTGCTCGTCGAGCCATCGGAATATCAATAAGCTATCTTTCTCTGTCTCTCTCTCTTTTTCTGTATCTCTCTTTCTCTTTCTCTTCTTCTTCTTCTTCTTTCTCTTTCTTTTTCATTCCCCCTTCCTCATCCTTTTCTAAGTTGTAGTCGCGAGAGAAAATTTTGATCGGTAATCCTTCTCGATTTTGTTTTATTTAGAATCCAAGTAATATTAGAGAATTATTTTACAGCCCTTCTATTGTACATCGATAATATATAAAAGTATTATTTCGATAGGATATAGTGTAACGTGTATGTTAAATTACCGAGAGTCTTCTTTTGAATAAATCGTATTATATATTAGAAAATTGTATACTTTATATTTCGATAATGCGTGTAGAATATTATTGAGATCAATGTACAGACGTATGGAGCACGTATGTATGTTCATGTAAAATATTTTCTTCTATATAAAATCGAATGAAATTTTACGAGGTATTTCGTTTCTCTTGTTTTTATATAAATGTAGAAAAACGTAGATAGGTATATATAGAACAATAGATATCTACATATATATATTATAAATTATATATATATTATAAATACATATATATATTAATAAAATAATTCGTAGATCGTTTGATGCATTATCCCGTGAAATTGAATAGATTCGATTTCAATATCCATCGTTTCGAACGATACATACTAGATCCGTATTCGGAGTGAACAGCCATTAAATAGATCGTTTCTATGTCGCTCTCTGTTATTTCATCGTGGTACGGTAACAATGATATACTCATGACCTATGAATCGTGAAGTCGGAAACGTTTGGATCGTAGACGATCGGTATCGCATATTCGATATCAGTACTTCATTCTCGATATTCGAAAGGGAATCTCTTCTCTAGCTTTTCACGTTATTGATTCCTGCATAAAGAGAGAGAGAGAGAGAGAGAGAGAGAGAGAGAGAGAGAGAGAGAAAATCACATTAAATCATAGATCGACATTATTCGATATTTATATCCCATATAATAAAAAAGACATAGATAAAGAAAGAAAGTCGCGTTAAATCATAAATGAACGCTCTTTGCTATTTATCCTACGTCATAATCGAAAAGACAGATAAAGACAGATAATCACGTTAAATCATGAATGAATCCTCTCTGCCATTTGTCCCACATAATCGGAAAGATAGATAAAGGCGGAAAGTCGTATAAAATCGTAGATCGATTCTCTCTCTCTCTCTCTCTCTTTAGCGCAAAACTCATCTTTTAGGAGCCATCATTGTATCCAGTACGAACAATTCTCTCTGCATGCGGAATACATGTGCTCAGGTTCGGTTGGCAACCCATCGAAAAAGAACGAGTCATCCTGCGGTGTACCCGGTATCACTCGTCGCCACAGCCGGTAAGGCCGTTCCGGCTCTCTCACCGACAACAATGGGCCAATAGCGAGCCGATAATGAGCAACCATTGTCACGTTGCAGCCCGTACGAGCTGCAAACGACGAACGGCTCGCGCCAAAGAGGGTGGACATAGGGGAGGACACGACCAGATGAGGAGGATCGCGAACGAGAGTCATTACAGGTAATCGAGTAGTACCGAAGAGATCGATGAAAATCGTTATAGTTGTTACTATAGATATCAGATTTTTATCAATTTCTCTACATTTTCTTACTTTCTTCGTTTCTTTCTTTTTTTTTCCTCGTACGTTTTCATCTTCGTTCGCGTTTACGACTCCACAGTTTCTTTGTGATCCGATTAGATATCGAATGAATTTGAAGACTTAAATTCCTGATCTAGATCGTTCTATGGATAACACAGCTCAAACGTTGGTATTTCATTTTTTGCGAATTAGTTCGGTTTCTCTTTCCTTTCTTAAGAACAGCTAAGTACACAGGTATTTAATTTCTTTGACCGAGTTAACGTTTTGCATCTTATCCCGAAAATACTTACTCGATTGTTCACGAAAGCCGATTATCCTCCTTCCTTTTAATCTCGCAGCAACAACCAACCCTGATCTTTCGTTATTTCTTCGTATTACAAACATCTGGACCATTCCTATGCAGTGACAGGTGTTTCTAGTGGTTTAACGAACAAACATCCTTGGAATTTTTAATAAAAACCAACGTATACACGAGTTATCTACTTGGCCAGAAAATTATAAAAGATTGCAATATCAATTATCGATCAATCCCATATCGAAATTACACTATCTCTCTCTCTCTCTCTCTCTCTCTCTCTCTCTCTCTCTGTAAACCATTTCTGCAATGACAGGTGTTCATCGAATCAGCAAATATAAGTTTAATACAAAGCATCGAATATTATTTACTCAGACGCGAAACACGTTGTTTATATATCGATCGATTCGATGTTGAAAATATTTGCGGAATTTAAATACTAATTTGAAGTTTCTCGTGAGATAAAAATCGGTCAAATTTTGTTCTCTCTCCCTCTCTCTTTCTCTCTTTCCTAGGATTAACATCAAAGATAGTAAAACTCTCTCGTCGTCTTTCAGAGCTATCCGTGTTAAAGAAACGGGAGGCAATGACTTGCGATTCGAGATGCGTTGGAATAGAGGTGTCCAAGATGAGAGGGCGGCGAGCCGCGTTTATTTATCCTGTCTGTGCGTCGAAGAGAGCCGAGTGCATCGTCCTTCCTCCCTTCCCTTCCCTTCCCTTGCCCTATCCTACCTCCTTTCCATCTTTACCCCTCGCCCTCTTACTCTTTAGCCCACCGTACTCTTCTCGTTCCTTGTCTTCACCCATTACTTTTCCTCTCATTCCTTTTCCCCTCCCTTTTTTTGTTACAACTTCCACCCTCGATAAATTCGCACCTACCGAGACTAATTCTTCCGAGACTCTCTTCCTCGTCTTAAAAAAAATTTTTTTTTGTCGTTTTTTTTCTTTTCTTTTCTTTTCTTTTCTTCTTCTTTTTTTTTATTTCTTTTTTTTTTGTCTCCTTCCTATCGCTCCAATTACTATAAATATATTTCTTTTCAAAAAAGTTAGACGCGCGATTGGCGGATTATCTTCTCTTTTTCTCTTTTCCTTTTTCTTTCTTTCTTTCTTTCTTATTATCCTAATAGTGATAATAATGTTATGGTTATTATGATTTTTTATTATTATTATTATTATTATTATTATTATTATTATTATTATTATTGTATTTCTTTTTGTTGATATATGAAATTTAATTGATTCGTTTGTTTGATTTTTTAAATGTTAGATATACGATTACTGTATTACATTGAGCATTTTCAAAAGTTCTGTAACAATTGATAAATTTTTACGCAGGCATATAGTATATTTTATTGTAAAATATTTTGTTTTTATTTTAATCATCGAATGTTTTTACATGCCACTTTTTCATATCCTTGTCTTCTTCCCTTTTTTTTTTTTCTTCAAAGAGTATATTTCTTTCGTTCTCGCCGACTTTGATCGCTATCGGCTCGCATCGGCCAGTTTCTTTTCTCTTCTTTTCTCTTCTCTTCTCTTCTCTTCTCTTCTCTTTCTCTTCTCTTTCTCTTCGATCAGGAAAGCTTTCGACCTTGTGCGACTCGTCCGACGTATAGACGCGGCCCTATAATCACCGACCGATGCCGACGTTACCGTAAAACCTAAGCCACTATATGCTCAGCTTCCGACTGGATATCACATGCGAGGCTAAAGATTCAATTCAGCGTCATGCTTATCGATAGTCATCCGCGGAACATATCAAAGGCTTACTTATATTTTTTCTATGTTGGTAATTATTTACACATAAATTATCTATATATGTATATATATATAATGTATGCGTGTATATATACATATCGAAATTTAGAAGAAATATTAATTAAGCGAACTATACTTAATCTTTCTTTTTTCTAATAAATTCGTAAACCTTCTTTGTTTATATCGATTGAAAGAAATTCTTTTCTTCTTCTCTCTCTCTCTCTCTTTTTTTTTTTTTTAAGCAAATTATACTAAACTATCGTGCACATACTTCTTTTATGTATTTTCAAAATAATTCATATCCCATTCGCAATAAAAAGATCATAAGTAATTTATATTCACTTTTTCTGCTTTATTACTTAAATCACGTCATTTTTACCGAATCCTCACTTCCGTCTCTTCCTATTTCCGATGTTAAAAATAAAAAAAGTAAGAAATAAAAAAGAGACGAATACCGAGAGAGAGACAAAAAGAGAAAGAGAGAGAGAGAGAGAAGATACTGTCTGTACCGGTTCGACGACGGGTTGCTTTTAATTAAAACAATCCTCGAATCCGTCGGCTTTCTCCCTCTTCCCTTTGCTTCGATCCGACCAAAAAGTTAGACAGAGAGATACAAGGGGAGAGAAAAAGATATATATATATATATATATATATATATATATATATATAGAGAGAGAGAGAGAGAGAGAAAGAGAGAAAGAAAAAGACAGACAGATAGATAGATAGATAGACATAAAAAGATAGAATGAGAGAGAGAGAGAGAGAGAGAGAGGAAAAAATGAGAGAGGAAGACAGAAGGGGGTAGAAGAGGAGAAGAAAGGGGGTTGAAAAAAGAACGATACTTGTCCGGGGGTTTTATAAGAAAGGATCGTCGACCAATTATCTGCTCCGATATGATCTTCCGCGTCTTTACTCCTCGTTCTCTTCGTGAACGAGTCGAATGGGTAGCACGTGGGGGTGGTTAAGCTCTCGCGAGGTCCCCCCGAGGGAAATAAAGCTCGTCCGGGTTTCCTCTCGTTATTATACACACGCGTTTTCCTTTAGCTAAAGATCTTCTCTCTCTTTCTCTTTCTCTCTCTCCATTTCTCTTTCTCTTTTCTTAAAAGGAAAAAAAAAGCCAGCCTTCTGTAATATATTATAACTTAATATCCATCTATACGTAACTAATACGCATATTATTAAAGATATTTTACTTACATATTAAAGATATTTGTTAAGAGAATGTTCTTCGTTAAATTTCTCAACAAATTTTTCGACTAAGACGAACTTTTCCTTTTCCTTTTTAAATTATTTTATATCAATTTTCTCGTGGGTCATTTGTCTTTATTTAAAAAGAAATAAAAATAGTAATAATAATAAAAGTTTCTTCCGTTCGATTTCCAATTGAATTCTTCTCGATTAATTCTCATTTTATTACAACAAACTTTTATATGTGATATACCCATACGTAATACAATTTATACATACACACACACACACACATACGTACACGAATGAATGCAATATCTCTAATTAAGTATACCTTAAAGAAAACTAAAAGAATCGTCCTGTTTAAGATAAATTCTCTGAACGAAGTAGTAATAGTTAACAGTAGTAGCAATAGTGACTACTACTACTACTACTACTACTACTACCAGAGTAGTAGTAGTATTCACTCCCGACACACGTTAACAAATACAAAGAATAAAGTCGGCCAGGATGCGAAACGTGCGCGTGGTTACATCCAGAAGCGCGCGACACTATCGAGAGGGAAGCGTAAAGACTCGTGAAAGCTTCCGGAGAGACAAATTGGCGTGAAAACGCATTTCGAGGGCAGAAACGGTCGGGAGAGACGGGGGCGGGGAAACGGAGAAGGGGATGAGTTAAGGGACGGGGGCGGGGGTGAGTAAACTAGAGAAGGGCACGCTTATGGATGATGGAGAAGAGTGTGTACACGTATGTATATACATATACGTGTACGAAGAGAGAAAGAGACGAATACACAAGCGTGTATTTACGAGTGTGAGAGTGAGAGAAAGAGAGAGAGAGAGGGGGGGGGAAGAGAGAAAGAGAAAGAGATAGAGGGAGGGAGGAAGCTACACCAAGTCCATGGCCGTTGCTGGTAATGTCAAACATTTAGGTCGAACTCGGGGTGTTCGGTTAAATACACTCACTCGTCGATGTTCTATCATTCCACGCGATCGCTTGCGAAGAATAGCGTGATAATGAGAGGGATGAAATATATATATATATATATGTATGTGTGTGTGTGTGTGTGTGTGTATGTATGTATGTATTTTAGAGACGAAGTAACAAATACAGACGATTTCTAACTTCTTTTATATACTTTTCTTCTCTTTACTTTTCTTTTTTTTTTCTTGTTAACTGGTGTAATCAAAAGGGAGAGAGAGAGAGAGAGAGAGAGAGAGAAAGGTAAGAGTGGACAAATCGAGTTGAATCGATCGTCGATAAGAAATATATATGAAAATAGATAGGATAGGTTACTCGAATTTTTACGATGAAATAGGTGATAAGAAGGAACGATAAAAAAAAAAAAAAAAAGATGATGAGACGAAGCGAAAATCGGTTCTTCTGTCCTTTTTGAATTTTCTAATAAAAATTGAATGAATCGAAAAATAATCTTCGATGTAACGTTTAAATCGTTAGAGATAGAGAACGAAAAGAAATAAAACAGGATGAAACAAGGTGATCGATACTTATCGCGACGATCACGTTTTCACGCAAACACGCGATAAATAAAATTCACGGGTAATAGACCGGACGAAAAAAGAGGGAAGAAACAAAGAAAGGAAGAAAGAAAAAAAAAAAAGAAAAAGAAAGAGAAACAAAAAAATTGATATGACGAAAACAATCAGTTAACGAGCAAAAACCATCGCGAAGAATCTCGAACATTTCTTCTGAGATGTAGAAAAAATTATCTGTATCCAAAAATAAAATAAGAAAGAATAAAGAAGGAAGAAGATTGACCAAAACGGAAATAGGATCTTTCGCAGGAAGGACGACTGACCAAGCGAGCGAGAAGTCGAGTCAAACGAGAAAAAGAGAAAAAGAGAAAGAGAGGGAAAGAGAGAAAGAGAGACAGAAAGACAGAGAGAGAGAGAGAGAGCAAGAGAGAGAGAGAAAGAGAGACAGAGAAAGCGAGATAGAGAGCGCGCGTTCGTTGGTCCGACCACGTCTACCTCTCGGCAGCCATTAGTCGCACCCTGGCAAATTGAGTGGCGCCTGCTAGATACGCGCCTGATTCCATTAAAGACATCAAACGGGCAAAAATTACATCAGCAGCCACCCTCCACTCTACCGTATTAACCTGCCATGCAGGCAGGCATCCTCGAACACGCGCGTTCGTAAGCGCGTACATTTGTTCTCTGTCTTCCTTCTATCCTCTTTCCTACTCTCTCTCTCTGTCTCTCTTTCTCACTCTCTCTCTTGCGAATTCATATCTCCCCGAGCACGCGCACAATACTCATCCTATCTCTATCTCTATTTCTATCTCTATCTCTTTCTCTCTCACTCTCTCTCATATTCTAGCTATCCCGAAACTAACGCGAAACCACGCTTAACGCGCCTGCAGAGGACGACAATTTTCTTCTTTCCCTCTCATCTCCCACCCTCCCTCCTTTTTCATTTTTTCCTTTCTTTCCTTTTTAACGAAAAAGAAAAAAAATAGATAATACGGTATATATTACTCGGTGTGTAATGCAAGCATGCGAAAAGAAAAATCCTTTCGCAAAGCGGACTACTTATCTGCGAACGGACTACTTATCTCCGAAGAAAAGAAATCTATCTATCAATCGAGCGACCGACCGATCGACGACCAATCGAAAGGTATCTCTCGTTCCATCGAAAGATCAAATCAAACAGCAAATGTCAATTTGTCGGAATCAAATCGATTATTACGTTGAAACGACCGAGTCGGATCATACATAGATCTTGTTAATGTATGCTAATAATCGTGACAATTGTAACTTCGAGGTGTGAGTATTGACACGTTGCTTTCCAAGAGAAAGAGAAAGAAAAAAAGAGAGAAAAAGAGAGAGAGAGAGAGAGAGAAGGACCCGGAGAACGTTTTGATGCGATTTTTCATGCGGCCCGAAGCCGCCGTGCGGAGAAAGAGCCTGCCAAATTGAATTCTCTCGCGCTTTATTTGATCATATTTTGTATCGGCTTTTGACGCCACCCTTGGAAGGCACGCTTTTAAAATACATTACACGTTGCACCGACAGCACCGACGGAGGGTGGCTGCCAACCTGCTTTCCCATTGCTCTTCGTCCCTCTTCCCCGTCCTATCCTTCCCCTCTTCCTCCCTTCCCCCCGGTTCCCCCCGATTCCCCCGATTCCCCCCGATTCTCCCGTTCATCCTTCTCTCTTCTCCTCCTCTTCTCCTCCTCCTCCTCCTCCTCCTCCTCTTCTACTCTTCTCGACCGGTACCAAGCGCTACGCGATAAATATGCTACGTTTGAGCAATAATTTTCGCGGCTCCTCCATTAGTCCTACCTAACGATATTATTTTCACGTTCAACGTGATCTCTATCTTTCATAGATGCTTGCTAACTCGAATAGGAGATATGTACTTTGAAAGAGTTAGCACGAACCCATCGTTCGGAGTAGATAGTTACGCGTACGTATGTGTGCGTATGCGTGTATGTTTACGTACACGTATATGGATGTGGGTATGTATGGCTACTCTTCAATAATATCTTATCTATAAGTATACGCGACTACCCTTTTTTAACTTTGCTACAATAATCCTCCCTCGTGACTCTTTTTAAAAATCAATTAGGCTCTTTTTCGAGACACTTTTTTTATTTTCCTATGTAATAAGCTAATATCCTCCGTCGGATCGTTTGAAACTACGAGCCTGAGGTAATTTCGACTCAACGTATATATATATGTGTGTGTGTGTGTGCGTGTATATGAGATGACATTGAAAATAAAAATGACTATAATTACGACGCTCTTTGTTATTAATCATGAGCTAAATATATCGTTCTAGAAGTACCGAAATCTTTGATAAATCATATCCAATCGAAGAATTTGTAGAGAAAACAAAGAGAAACAAGAAGACAAAGAAATAGAAAACACTCGTCTGTACAATAATACATACAGATATATAACATAATAATAATAAATTCCGACACCAGTTCGAGAGACGAGTAGTAGTATAAATAAAAAAGTAGAAGAAGAAGAAGAAGAAGAAGAACTAGAAGAAGTAGAAGAAGAAGAAGTAGAAGAAGAAGAAGAAGAAGAGAAAAAAAACGGGAAAATGGACCTTGCCTGATGCGACACGGCGTGAAAATAATATTTTATTCATACACCGTGTTTCGAGAGAGAGAGAGAGAGAGAGGAACGACTTTCGTTGGCTGCTGCCTCGGGCAAAATAATACCTAGGGACCGGTCGTCGTTGTACAGATGTGCGAAAACGGAGGAGTTGAACGAGAGGAAAGGAGGGAAATATACGAGAGAAGGAGAGGGAGAGGGAGGATGGTCGAAGGCTCGTTCGGTACTGGTTAGAGAACGTGGCTTCTCTATTTTCCATGGAATTCGTCTGTACCTGTATCTATTTATATGTAGATATACATTCATATACACGTTTGTGTATGTGTATGTTTATATACGCACGTACTTACGTATAGATACGTACACCTTATAGGTAGCAAATACTGAGAAAGAGAAACGAGGGGGAGAAGCGAGAGGGAGGGGAGCTTAGAGAGAAAATGTTCTCGCTCGCTTTTGTACACATTTGCATAACCCTACCCCCCTTTTTGGTCGGACTGACGTGTCTCAAAATTCAAGTCCCTTTTTTTCGTTTCGTCCTTCTAGCGAAGTATCCGAGTACTTAGATAGATGTATACGTTTGTACTTTTATACGAGTATAATGTTACCAAGGATTACGCTCGCTAGTAAGTACTTAAGTTAATTACCGAGCTACCTACTCATCTACCTGTCCAAAAGTTACCAGATACGATTCGTTTATATACATTTTACTCGATATTTCATCACGATTAAATGTTCTCTTTCTTTCTTCCTTTCTACTACTCTTCTCTTTCCTAGAACTAATTCTTATCATCAAATTGTAAAATTACGAGCTTCGGAAACATTCGATCTACCATTCTATGTCGACTAATTATGTATATCTGTTTTGTTTTATAATATTAAATATCGTATCGTATCGTATCGTATCAATAGGATATCTCGATATCTCGTTGAAGATAAATTTGTTCGATCAGTTTTCACTCGGTTGATCATCCGTCAGCTAGTTTCCGTTTTCGATGAGATAGATTCTCACGTGACGTTAAAGAGAGAGAAAGAGAGAGAGAGAAAGGGAGACAGAGAGAAACAGAGAAAGACGGAGAAATAAAGATAACGTATTCTCTCTCTCTCTCTCTCTCTCTTTTTTACCCTTGGCCAAATCAGAGACCATTCGACGAATAAACGTGACACAATGTGACACACACAAATGGTCTGGTCTTCGAGAGTCAACGATGTATCTCGTACGAGCGAGTCGATTGAATGCCACCGGTGATCCGGCGAATCGCGAACAGCCGCGACCCCTGCCCCTACCCCCAATTCCCGAATCTCGAACCCCCGTACCCCGAACTCCGAACCCAGAACCCAGACGCAACCCAGAACCCCCGTTGTACACCGTGTACAACGCGAACAATGCGATCGCTCGAGCATGAGCATTTAATTGTTTCCGCTTCTGTTCGTCGCTGTTCGCCACCGCCGAGACATCCTCCTCGTCCTCGTCGTCGTCCTCCTCCTCGTCCTCGTCCTCGTCCTCGTCCTCGTCCTCGTCGTCATCGTCGTCGTCGTCGTCGTCGTCGTCGTCCTCATCCTCATCTTCCTCCTCTTTCAAGTCCTCCCCTCCTCTTCGCAAGCTCTCCCCCTCCTACACCCCCTTTTCGTTGTCGTTTTCCTTCCTCCTGAGCATCCTCTAAGCACGTCTCTTCCTCGTTAGGGAGTTCATCTCGAAACGGAAGATGTCGATGCTGTAGAGCAACCCTTCAAATTCTCCTTCTTCGTTGGAAAGTCTACTATGTCAATGATTACATCCTTGTAGGTACATCATTAGAATTTATATATTTGTACAATAGTCGAGATATCGATATATATATATGAGTATATATATACGTATATGTATATGTATGTGTGTGTGTGTAGTATACCGTGTTCTTGATTAATTGTAATACTTATATAGATATATCTATATATACTTCATAATATCAATCGATTGATTTCATTAACTTCTCGTATGCTTCTAAATTTTTTATTCGATGTTTGTAAAAGTGATATTGTATATTAATAATGTTATTGTGATATTAAAGGTATAGTATCAAGTAATCAAGTGTGATACACGTATCGATACAGATACTACGATATTAATATTAAGTTTAGTATATTTAGTAAATTAATAATAGAATATTATAGAATCGGTTGTAAGAACGTAATAATCGTTTAGATCATCAAACTCTTTAGTTTAGTCGTAATCGTACCTATATGTACACCTATATGCTTACGTATTATTCGATACGTTTCGTTCGAAAAATTTTTCGTACACGTGACGAGCGGCTTAATGCAAGGAAAAAGATCGGTATCACAATTTTGTAGGGAGCTCGCAGAACCTTGACGAATGGCGTTCGCTCGATCTATACGCTGATCAAGATTTCGATATTGTAGCCACGTGCTGTCACGCTCGAACGTGTATTGCACGCTTGCTCGACTAAATTCTACATCATGTACGTGCGAATCAATCTATATATATATATATATATATATATATATATATATATATATATTAATTATAAAACGAATCTCTTTTAAACAAAAACAAATAAATATAATATTCCTCGATCCTAATTTATACGATTCAATTAATCAAATAACACAAGTATAAAAGATCCAAACGAAATAAATAAAATCAATGTCAATAATATATATCCCTCTTTACTAACCCGATCTCAAAGCCTGATTTGAAAAAAGAAATCTATATAAAATATACACACACACACATATATATATATATAATTTTCGATCCCTAAAAAAGAAGTCAAGTCATGAAGATATATAAAACACGAGAAGATAAAGCTCGATTAAATCAATGACAATGAAAAGATCTAATCTCCTTTGAGATATCCTCTCCCTCTCTCTCTCTCTTTTTCTGGCTTCTTCTTATAAGAAAAAAAAGAGAGAATGAACGAAAGAGAAAGAGAAAGATTTAGTCTCGCGTGTGTGTACTACACGATATCCCTCAAATCCCACAGACTGTATATAACGCGTAATCCACCGGTCTATTCTATGCGACGTGCATAGGCTTCGTGTATCGAGAACCGGTAATATACGAACATAGTCCATAATGCGGATCGACGTATACACGAACACGCAACACGATGCACCCTCTCTCTCTCTCTCTCTCTCTCTCTTTCTCTCTTTCTCTCTTTCTCTCACACTCTCTCTTCATCGACGACATCACCAGTAACATTGCTATCCCCATTCAATATTGTAGCTATATACTGTACCGCTAGATATATGTGTATATATATATATATACGTTGATGATGCGTCGCGTCAAAAGGAAGACCCGGCAGGACGAAAAGGATCGTTCGTCGTACTAGGTTTATACTCATCCTCCCGCGATTTTCAATAGGCTGGGATCAACGTCCTTGGAGAATATCGAAAGGAATCGGAACGATTCGACAAATTCTAGACAAATCCGATAATCCGACTCGTTCTAATGAGAAAACTCTCTGATAGTCTTTCTCTCTCTCTCTCTCTCTTTTTTTTTTCTTTTTTTCTTCTTATCGAAAATCGTCATTTAGGTATGTCAGCTCCCGCGATCGTTG
Source organism: Vespula vulgaris (assembly GCF_905475345.1). Lineage (NCBI taxonomy): Eukaryota > Metazoa > Arthropoda > Insecta > Hymenoptera > Vespidae > Vespula > Vespula vulgaris. Next base: position 1,004,536 of record NC_066600.1, on the reverse strand, counting down.
TATCCTTATAATTACAGATATATATATATGTGTGTGTGTGTGTGTGTGTGTAAAAGATTTGATCGAAAAAAAGAAAAGAAAAAACAAGAAAAAGAAAAAAAATTAGTTAGTATCCATGTATTATAATTATTAATACGTACGTAATCTTTTTTCAAAAGAGAAATCTTTCATACCTACACTATTATCTTATTAAATTAATTCTCTTTTCACATCGACGATAATTACGATGCTAAATTATAGCTTGTATTATCGAACGTTCAAAGATCTATGGAAAAATTTTACCCATCTCCAAAATGTTATTAATTAAATTAATTTATTATCTCTAGATATGTCTACTCGAAAAAAAAATAAAAAAAATAAAAGAGAAAGAGAGAAAGAAAGGGAAAAAAAAGAAAAAAAGAATCTTATTTTGTTGCTGTTTCTTTATCCTTTTTTCTTTCCCTTTTTTTTTTCTTTTGCTATTAAGAAATAATTAGCTAGTTACGTTGGGATCATTAGATCTCGGTAAAAGATTTAACAAGAAATTTGAAGGAAACAGACGGAGAAAAAAAGAGAGAAAGAGAGAGAGAGAGAGAGTGTGGACGTTTGATGATGCTTATGGTTATTTGTAGAACATTATTATTCTTTTTCTTCTATTTCGATGAGTATCTTTAAGCCGGTTTTATATAACGGACGTTTACATCGATATCGACTTGTACAGTATACAAGAAATAAAGAGAGAAAGAGAAAGAATGAAAGAAAGAACGAACGAAAGAAAAAAAAAAGAAAGAAATAAAGAAAAAGATAGAGACAGAGATAGAAAGATAGAGAGATAGAGAGAGAGATACAGAGATAGAGAAAGAAAGAGAGAAAGAGATAGATAGATAGATAGATAGATAGAGTAACACATTCAGTTAACACACACTGGACGAAACAACATGGCCGCGGGTGGATCTCCATAACGAGCACGGTGACTTGCACATCCGACCCAGAACGCATTAGCCGTATTTGCATTTAATTGCCGGTTGTTTGTTTGACGTCCGCGCAAGCGAGCGAGCGAGCGAACGAATGAGCGAATGAACGAGCGAGTAAGCGAGTAAGCGGCGGAATTAGAAACGCGAGGGCATAGACCGACGACGTCGATCGTCGTCGCTGCTGCATTTCGCGGCTTCTGAATGAACGCGCGATATCTTTCTAATATTTCATCTCGAATTCGATCCTATCGATAGGAACATTCCTCTTATTCTATCCATTTTGTTCGTTATATCATTTAATGATCGTAAGAAATTCCTAAAGTAATATTTTGTGATCTTTTGGATAAATATATGGCGGACGAATTTCTGATAAAAAGTTAGGAATTTTGTTTGACATATATAGATATCTAATTTAGATATAATATATATATATATATATTTTTTTTTTTTTGATTCTAGATATTTTTTCTCTCTCTTTTTATAAAACACGAAAGCTCCAGTTTTATTAACGAAAGTCGATCGTCGAAAAAATGAGCTTCTCAAGCTTTTTACGAGCTTATTAATAAATCGGGAAAAAGGAGAAAGAGAAGAAATCGAAACGCGTCCTCTCTGTCCCTCTCCCCTTTTCTTTTTTAATTGAAACTCGATTATCAACGAACGAACGAACGAACGAACGAACGAACGAATAAACGAAAATCGACGAATACAAAAATATTTCAATAATAATAATAATAATAATAATAACAACAACAACAACAACAACACAAAGAAAAAACGACGACGAATGCATAGACGCACAGAAGCATCGATAAATGACGAGAGGGCCGACGGAGGGGGAAGAGAGCGAAAAAAAATCAAAAAAAAAAGAAAAGAAAAAAAAAGAAATGAGAATATACAAAAAATATATCGTTAAGGTATACACATACTATACTTCCAATTTTGAAATGGAAAGCTTCGAAAAAGAGGCACGTTCCCAAAGGTATCTCCGTATCGCTTGCTATTACGTGCTTGCACGTATTTCGTCGGACGGGTCTGACGGTATATAATATATACCTATACATACATATATATATACACCTATATATATACATGCATATATATATATATATATATCGGTTATGTAGTATCCTTCCTAACTGAATCTCTTCTCTCGGAGGAACTCTTCTCCATCGTTCCCTTCCTCTTTGGCCATGTTACTTGAGACTTACTCGTCTCGTTTATCTCTCTCTCTCTCTCTCTCTCTCTCTCTATCTGTATCTCTCTACCTCTCTCTACTTCTCTATCTCTCTCTCTCTCTCTCTCTCTCTCTCTTTATCTATCTATCTCTATCTCTATCTCTCTCTTTCTCACTTCCGCCAGCCCCACCCGTCCCTTCGGGCAACCAATCCCGAGTAAAGTTTGTTACACAACTCGAGGAACTTTCGAAAATGGTCTGCCTCCGCCAAGTAAGCTGTTCTTGGCTCCCTCGTTAGCTAGACTTTCCGTCTTTGCCACGGGACTTTGCAGAAACCACAACGGGCACGATATCTACGCCTTGCTCTTGTAAAGTTCCCACTTCGAATATTCTTACATCGAGACCGTAACTGTTAACCATAACTGTAATCGTAATCGTAATCGTAATTGTAATCGTAATCGTAATCGTAATCGTAATCGTAACTACGAATGTGGACGATTTGTGGACTGTGAACTTTGAACTTTAAATTGCCCTCCCTCCAGTCTATTTTCGATAGTTTTATTCGAGTATTGACTTTCTTTCTCTTTTTTTTTTTTTGGTTCCTTTTTCCCAACGCATCGCGAATCGATTTTTCTTAAAATCATGCGAAGAGATCTTCGATTTAGGTTACATATGTATTAGAATAAAATACAAGTATCTATATTGTAAACAACTCACCGTTCGTGTCGTTATATATTTACTTGAAAATGGCGATGAATTTCTTCGACAATCGTATAATAAAATCGTATGTGGTCTAACGTTTGACGATGGGGCCTGCAAAAGAAATAAATTCATTTTTAATAGATCCCTAATCAATATTTTTACTCGTTTCATTGGTATCAGAGTTATCGAATAATAAAAATAATTGCTACGATTTGAAGATATTGATACGAGTGATAATTAATCGCAATACCGTTTTCTTAATTAGGTTATATCGTTAATAGATACTATTATTTCGAAATAATATATTAACGCGATTCGAAGAAATATAACAATTACCTGATTTGTCTTTATGGATATTGCGTAACTGATTTCTAACCGTGTTACGATTTCTAACAATAAAATTAAACAAAAGAAACGATAAAATTAAATCCGTAACGGAAAGTACTCGAAAAGTCGCGAAAACCGTTACACTTCATTCGCGTTCTACGTTACCGACTAATTCGCGTAGCTACTCCACAAGATGGAGGAGTTAGATTACTCGATCGATAATTCGATAAGGTAGTATGTTACTTTATTGAGATGAAATATAAAAAAATATACGTACGCTCAACTATATCGAAAAAATTAATAACTTTTAAAAAGAATCATTTTCGTTAATGAAAACGATATAAAATCGATCATTTAATTTTTGTTAAATCACTCGGAAAAAGCTTAATTCTATTGGCGGGAAAAGCGTGCATTTTCAAAACGAGTTAGTAGGAAATTCATCGTTTTCAGATTGAGAGCACTGTTTCTGATACTCGATGGTGGGAATGTAACGTTGATCAGTATTTTTTCATGAGAAACGTTCTAACGAAACTTTAATTTTTTTTCCATAATCCACGAGAGAGGAGAGAGAATGGAATATGCTGATTTTGAAGCTTACTATATGCGTGTGAAATAACACTGGAAGTGTTAGTATGGCTTTCTTTGTACTTTTTAAGATATGTCTTGTACAACTTGAGAATAGGTGAGTTGTTTTAATCAATCTTCACGTATACTGATTAACTTTTTCCTTATCGATGCATACATCATCGTCTCGTATTTGCAATTTGTTTTCGTAACTCGATAATAAACGCACACAATTGATTTCTAATTTGACTTTCTTATTGAACGTTCCTTTATGTTCTTGTATATATAACATACGTAGATTAGTATATTTTAACGAACATTTAATCCAATTGCGAAACGTATCTTTAATTCTTTCGATGTATATCACTCGTAAATTTTTTATTTATTAACATTAATTTCATTGATTTCATTGATTTATTTTGTTCTTTTATTGTTTTCAGTTACTGAATTTAATATAATACTATTGTAGATATTAAAAGAAACGGTACATAAGATAAACATGGCAGTGCATAGACAGGAAAAAGATTATACGGTTGTAAATCTTATTCGTCAAAGGGAAATACAAGTACGACTATTAAATTGTTTTACGTCGATCTCCACGCCGTACATTCATTTCCATTCGTTATTTATTTGACCTTATTTTATATAGGAATCTATAGCGCATACAGTCTCTCAAAAATTACACGTCACCGAAGACCTAGTACTACGATTGGGATTGGAAAAAGAATTGAACGGTCACTCTGGTTGTGTTAATTGTTTAGAATGGGATGAAACAGGAAAGTACGTATCGTTTTGTTCTATCTCGCTGAAACAAAGTCGACGTAAATTTAACGATAATTTATCTGTTCCAACGATAAATAATTTCCAAATATGTTTTCAGAGTGCTAGCTTCTGCCTCGGATGATACAAATATTATACTATGGGATCCATTTCGTTATGAAAAAAAGTTAGTTATTCATACGGGACACCGTGGAAATATATTTTCTGCAAAGGTATATATATATATATTATTTGATAAAAAATATTCTTATTATGATCAGTCGGTCGATCTATTTATAAAGCAATTTATTGATTTGTAGCAGAAAACATGATACTTCCACTTTGTCGAGCTGAGCTAAGTTATGACCTCATTATAATCAATATTTGTTTCTAGTTCATGCCAAAGACAAATAATAATGTGTTGGTATCAGGGGCAGCTGATTGTAAAGTACAAGTACACGATCTTAGTCTCACGGAACCGATCCTTGCATGCTATTGTCATCTAGGACGTGTTAAACGTATAGCTACGATAGGAAGTATACCTTCGTTATTTTGGAGCGTGGCCGAAGATGGTTTGGTACTGCAGTACGATATACGTGCACCACATACGTGTGAAAATAACGAGCCTAACGTACTTATAAACTTGGTGAATCACATGGGAAGATCAGCGGAAGGAAAATGCATCTCTATAAATCCTAAGAGACCAGAATTGATAGCTATTGGGGCTAACGATGCTTACATACGGATGTATGATCGTAGAATGATCAAACATTCTCAGGTTTTGAGTATTAAATAATTACTATCTATATCTTATATCTTATCAGATAGATGTGAAAAAACATTTTCTATGTACTCCATAATATCTACAGGTTCCAATTGTTTTTCCTCACGTTGACTGGGACAGGAGACATCTTAGCTTCATTCGAAGCGGCGAAGGTGATCCGGAGGATAATGTACCATTGGGTTGTGCACAGTATTTTATCGCGGGTTCGTTCGTACGATCAGAGATAGCGTACGCGGCTCCTTTGTACTTACTCCTCCTTTTTGATGCCTGTTACATGATCTCTCTAACGGAGACTATTCTTTAACATTAAATAGGCCATCTGCACTCACGTCCGCGTGATGGTAATAGAAGCCTTACAGCAACATATTTGACCTTTAGTGCCGATGGGAATGAATTGCTAGTTAATATGGGCGGAGAACAGATTTATTTGTATGATATCAACAATTCAAAGAATTCGAAAATATTTCAAAGTTACAATGTTAAAAGTGTTTCAGGTGATTATAGTTTATACGTTTTTTTTTTTTTTAACTACACGTAACGTAATATAGGTCTCTTGTCGTTTGTAAATGCATAATAATTTTTTTTTTCTTTTTTACAGAGACGAATGAAAAAGATTCAAAATCAAAAAATGGTTGTATAGAAAACTGTGATGTTAATCTTGCTAATACAAATATTAGAACTCTGCCTCATCATGTTGAAGAATTAAAACGTCAGGTATATTTGTTATATCGTAAGTGAATTTAATGTTATACGTATTTATCCAATTATATTTTTGTTATTACAGGCTAATGAAGGCTTTGAACAACAAAAATATACTATAGCAATCAATTTATATAATAAAGCTATTAGTTACTGCCCCACAGCAGCTGTACTTTTTGCTAACAGAGCTGCAGCATTTATGAAACGCGCTTGGTAAATAAACGATTGTTAATACAACAATTTATATATTTACAATTCAGAAAGAAAACATTCATATAAGCGGAAAGAACATTTTTAAAGCATTAACATTTCCATAAACTCAATAATAATACGATTTATAGGGATGGTGATACTTATGCTGCTTTACGCGATTGTCGGACGACTTTGCTTCTTGATCCGCAACATGTAAAGGCACATTTTAGGTAAAAACAAAACAAAAAAAATTATTCCATCTCCGAGGTCAAATCTACGTAATTTTATTTTGTTGTAAATATATACATGTACAATATTTATGCAGGTTAGCACGATGTTTATTTGATCTAAATAGATCGGTCGAAGCTGAAAAAGTTATTAAAAATTTCCTATGCAAATTTCCTGAGTATGCATCCAACTCTGCGTGCAAAGCTTTGAAAATGGATATTAAGGAAGCTATCGATTCTGGTTTGTTTACAATGAATTTTACTTTTAACAAGATATAAATTTTAATCGTTTACCAAATATTTGTATTCCTCAGGAAGGGACATCGATAGTTTCGAACAAGATCTTTCACGAATCTCAGGCTATGAGAAAGAATGGAGAAGCAATACTATAGATTATAAAATGAGATTTTGCGGTCATTGTAACACTACAACAGACATAAAAGAAGCTAATTTTTTTGGAAAGTATGTGAGAAAATTATTCGAGTCATCTATAATAATAACTTAATAAGTAACAATAAAAAAATTATGTTAAATGTTATTTAAGCAATGGACAATATATAGTTGCTGGATCGGACGATGGTTCCTTTTTTATTTGGGATCGGAATACAACAAATATTATACGTGTACTAAGAGGTGATGATAGAATTGTAAATTGCCTTCAGCCACATCCATCGACATGTCTATTGGCAACAAGTGGCATAGATCCAGTTATCAGATTGTGGAGCCCGCTACCAGAAGTAAATATTTTAATATTTCTTATAAAACTACTACAATTGGATTATATTATTAAAAAGAAAAAAGAACTAATTTCTTATTGAAATAAATTCTAGGATGGCAGTATTAACGACAGGGAAATAAAAAATTTGGAAGATGCTGCATCGGCAAATCAAATACGTATGAATAGAGATCCATTTGAATTAATGCTCATTAACATGGGTTATAGATTTCCAGTTGAACAACCCGAAGAGAATGAACCTAACGAAGAAATTGATGATCAAAACGATCAACCGATTGTTCACCCTTTAAATTGTAGACCAAGCTAAGCCTTCGAGAAAAGAGAAAAGAAACTAATGTCGATTATTTGATAAAATTTTCTCATCAAAAAATATCGCACGCCTTATATTCGTAATATATCTTATTTCATTTTAATTAGACCCCATTTTTAGTTTCACCACACTTCTTTTATTATTATTTCTTTATGTTTGGTATTAATTTAGATATTCTAAAAGTCCGCACATCACATTCTACTCTCTATTTAATCGAAAGATTTGTTTTTGAACGATGATAGAGAAAAAAATGTACAGAAGAAGAAAATTAATATATAATTTTTGTTTCTGCAAATTGTATTTAATAAAATCTAATGTACTAGTTTTACTATTTGTTAGTTAATCTTACCTTTGTTTCATATATATATATATATATACACCAGGATACACAGATGTATAATTTATATAAGAAAATATTCTCCTATCGCAAGCACGTAGAGTAATCGATTAAGTTGAAGGAACGAGTTCCCATAAATTTTGTAAAGTACTTCCTTCTCTAGGATCTTCTATGGCCAATCCCAATTGATTCGAAAAATTAGGTTTCCTCTGTGTTGAACCTCCTTCAAAAAAATAATAACCTATAACATCAGAAATATCGCCCTGATTATCTTGTATTTCGTTGAAACGTTCTGGATGAATTTCTTCTTCCATCGGTCCCTATAATTAAAACCTTTCTATATCCGAAGAAAAAATATCGAAATATATTATTTTATAGCTTTACATCGAATAAACTTTACCTGATATTCAAGAGTATAATCTACGCCGAAGATCGGTGACTTCTTATACGCTGCTATTAATATATTAATTTCTTTATGAAGAGTATTAAGTTTTTCTATTGGATTTATACGAAATCCTAAAATATATCCATTGTTAGTTTCGTCGCTTAATACTACTAAAGTCGCTCCAAATTTAGAGTTTCTAATCGTAACCTAAAAACAAACTACTCTTCGTAAGCAGTGATATACATGTGTATAGATACATAAGTAAATACGCATGACAAACATACAGTCATGAAATATGTATATACAGAGATGTATAACTCATCGATTACTTACACTAGCAATCGATAGATATGGCATCGATACATTAAATTGATTATTCATATCTGCATACCATACAAGTCGAATATTCGTAACTATGAAAGTTCCGACATTTCCCTAAAATGTTTATCGTCGATATTTACATCATTTTTATTTTTCAAAAAAGAAAAGAAAATACCCAATAAAAAAACAAAGGTAACGATATGTAACCTGTTCCACAGATAAATTCCAAACATCTGGTATACTCGAATGAACTTTTTCGTGTGGCAATAAAGTCAATCTATTTTCATTGACAATACCACTTCTTAATTTGATTTCTCGATAAATTTTAGACGACGTGTAAGCTCTGCATATACAAATTATTAATTAATTTATTATTCATATTATTATTATTATCATTATTAAAATATTATTCTGATTAACCAAAAAATAAATTCGCACCTATATACACCAATAACCGAGGTATAATGTCTAGTACTTATCGAGTTTAAATTTGTGAATATAAATTCGTATTGACTATTTCGGAAAGATGTTAAAATGTGTAAAGCTTGTGTGTGTCCACCTTTAACCTATAAATAAAATATATATATATATATACACACATATATATATATATCATAATTTTTTTAAACGTAATATACAATATTTTTTATAAACCTAAACGAAGGATACTTACTGTGCTTACAGTTTTCGAATTTATTGTAACGAAAGTATTGAAACCAACAGCTGTAAACGATAAAAATTAATTACATCTTTTTTTTCTTTTTTCATAAAAATTAATAGAATCCTAAAATTTATGTCGGTTCGATCATACTTAAATTAATTCTTGGTAGAGACAAGGAATGCCATAAAATTCGCAAATTCGTTACAATTAATCTTCCATTGTCACCAGAGTTTCCCTTCGTGTCTTCTATCATATCGAGTTTGTCTACCATAATTTCACCAACTCGTAATTGCATCTGACTGAATTTATAAAATGACAGATAATCGATATAATTATCATACTATTGATTATTCTATACAAATTCGTTGTTACATTTTCTTTCATTTAATATTTCTAATTAAAAACTCGAATTAAAATATTATATATATATATATATTTATATATTCAAGGCCAAGAAATTAAATAATAATATTCATAAATAAAATAACAAAGTGCGCCAAAAAAAATATTTCACAAATGTGCCAGTTTTATGAAATTATTATTCTGATAAAATAATTACGTGTAAAATACATCGAATCTTATCTCTTTATCTTGCCACATTATCACGTGTTTGATAACGTTCTAAAAACCTGTAAGAGTTTTAATTGATGAACTTAATAAAACACCAAATTGAGAACGTTCTTCGTCAATACCTCAATGCTACATAACATATACATATAGAGTATACGCACAATGAGTATCGCCATGTTGCGTGGTTACGAAATGGCGCCAATTTTTAAATCTCGCAACATAAAACTCTACACATTTGTTAGGCAAATATAAAGTAAATATTTGAATCTTATATATACGCATACAGAGAATTTAAAAATTTAATAATTTTTTAAAGCTAAAATGTGGTTAATAAAGAAAATTATCATTAAAAATAGTATGTAAGTATTTTTAAACAATTATAAATGTGCAGCTATACACGTTATTCGCGTATCAATCTATGAAACATATATGAAATAGTTTATAATATTATAACAGAATTGTAATTAATTCATTAATAATACAATCGAGCATAATACTAAACTCAAGAAAATATACTATTTAAATAATAAATAATATCGTTTCTTTAATCACACAATATTTGCAATTTTCATTTGAAAAGAACCTTCAATTTCCAAAATTTTATTTTCTATATTTACTATAGAAATAAAAAGAATTTCCACAAAAAAAAAGTATATCACGCATCTCTTGAAGGCAAAAAAAGCATCGTAATACATCATGTATATACATATGTGACCGTACACCGCGCACACACACATACAAGTAGACCCTAAATAAAATTTGTTCTATATAAGGAACTAATATGCATATAGACAATTTTTGGCAATATCAATGGTAACATAAAATTTATCAATTCTATTAAATTAAAATATACTGAAAGCTAAGTTGACATTTATATTATTATTATTGTTTTATCAAATCCTTGTTCTCAAATACCTTACAAAAAGGCAGACTATTATTATTATTATTATTATTATTATTATTATTATTATTATTATTATTATATTATTATTGTTGTTGTTGTTGTTGTTGTTGTTGTTGTTGTTGTTGTTGTTGTTGTTGTTGTTTTTGTTGTTATACTTATGAGAATTTGTATACTCGTGTATTTTTGTTCTTCTTTCTTTTTCTTTTCGTTTAAATGATATATGTTGATTTGTGTAAAGAAAGTATGATATTATGTCCATTCAAATGTTCTTACTCACATACGTACGATTTCGACACCGGACTATGTACTTATGTTATTAGTATCGGTATTTATGTCAGTTGATACAGAAAAACTATCACCAGGATTATTATTCTGTTCATTTTCAGCTGTATTATAACTAGAAAATGAACAAGCAGGTGCGCTTCTAGGCATTACTGCTGCTGCTTCAGGAAGAAGCGATGTACGTTCTGTCGCACTTCCCCATGCTTGTTGATAAGCACTTCGTCCTCTAATTCTGCGACTTAATGATGATCCAACAACTCCTAAATGTTCTTTAATATCGTTATGTACATCGGAAACATCCCACATTGCCCTGTATAAAAACACATGCACACACGTATACATATAATTTCTATTTAACGCATTAATTAATTATATATATATTTGCAACACTAATTTAAATTTGATACAACTAATTACGAACAATAAGTGATTCATACCTAAATGCATCCCACCAAGCTTGACTCTGTGCTAAATTTACAAATGGTTTATATGTAAAACTGTAATGATGTGCTACCGCAGCTAAAAACATTTCGATGCAAATGAAAAAATCTTGTAATTTGGAAGATATATTTCTTATAATGTGAGTGTTCTCTGTTTTAAATATACTTGATATTACATCAAAGTATACTAACAAAGCGATTATAACTCCTTGACTGTAAGAAAAAATTAATGAAATTAATGTGATTGCATAATTATTCTTCTTCTTCTTTTTTTTTTTTTTCATTGTAAAAAAGAACGATTTTTCCATAGCACAAAAAAACTTACAAAAACGAAAAGAAAACGACTGCTTTGATACACAAGAACTTTCCAATTGGTTTCATTGGTTTCAGAGCTTCCGAATTAGCACGATAGAAAAGAACTAAGCAATACATTGCAATAAATTGAGACAAATTATTTAGAGCAATCATGTATGGGAAAGCAACATCTGCTCTAAATTCTCCTTCTCCATATACTCCATTTAGTTCGCATATACTAAAAAGATATAATAATATAAAATGTATCGAACGTTATAAAACGTTTTATGACAGTGCGAGCTATTTATAAAGTAAAAAAAAAAAAAAAATCACATATTAATTCAATAATACTTACAAAGATACTAAAGTTGATATAGGCCTAACTGCTGTGTATTGTAAAATACCATGTTTGCACATATGTACAAATTCTCGTCCCATTTCCCAATCAGGAAGACAACATAAAGGAAACATGTGATGTACCTGAGGAGACATTTCTAATCTGTGTTCTAATTGATGATCTGCATTTAGATAGGCCAACAGATACATCATAAAATTATATATCACGTATGCCTCATAACACTCTCTTAAACTATCCACATATATACTGCCTTCAGGATATACAAGTCCCAACCACTACAATATCAATCCAATAAACCATAAAAAAAAATATATATATATATATAGATATATGTAATTTTTGAAGATTACTTTAAGATTTACTCACAGCATTTACCGCATAAATAGGTACCATCCATAATATTCTAAACAAATCGAAAATATTTGTTAAATAATTATACTATAAAAAATTATATGTACATATACACAAAATAACACATTATACCTAATGATATATTTTTGTAACCTAGGCTGAGTGTAATATATCATATGTTGGACGATTTCATAAAAAGCGATAGGTAATGCCAATAATACAAACGCTCCACCCACTAATGCACCTTGATCTTGTTTATTAAAATCAGTCTTAATAGAATTAGCTATTAAAACTGGTACTAATATAACAATTAAGAGAGCATACAAGCAAGTCAAAACTGGTAATATCCATAATCTCCATCGTCTACAGATTGAAGCCATTGCTTTTATATGATGTACAATATTTCACATACTTTTGTAACGTGTGTACTTTCATACTGAAAATAATAAATTCTTCTATATATCAAACTATTATAAATCATTATTTGAACGAATATAAAATGAGTACAGTATATCAAAGTCTACCAATTTTATCGCTCGACTGATAAGACGTTATTTACTTTCGTAAAAATCATATAATAGGATATTAACAGCATTCATCGTTAAAAAATAGGAGGATGTTGAGATAATATAAACACTTTAGTCACTACTATATCGTTAATAAAATTGTGAACAGATAAAAACACTAGGAGAAATCGGTTAACAATGACAGTTTAATGTCAATCATTTTAACCTCTTCTTTCGAACAACGTTAATCAATTTACATTGATATTATTTCTTCTTGAAATTTATTGCATTTATCTATACGACATAAATCTTCTAAAAATATAACGTGTTTATCAAAATATATATTATTTACAAAGTAACAATTCCACCATCACAAACATATATTTTATGGATCGGATAAAAACTAACATAATTAACTTCAACTAGTGCGTCCCTGTGACAGTGACTCGCACATCGATAGTACTAATATCGAGAAAAAAAATCGACCAATCATAATGGACCTTTTTCTAAAAATCTTTTCGACCTTGGCATAAATTATCGAATAATTATTTAAAATAATATATCTGCTATTGATTGTCAAGAAATTTCTACATAAACAAATAAATATAAATATTTACCTAATTATTCGGTCAAGTCCGATTTATTTTTTATACTTTCGTGAAAGAAGCGACGTCTGTACGAGCTTGATGTAAATGTTCTGTATGTAAAGAAAATAATATATTTATTTATCTAATTTTATATATATATAATAATAAATATTATCTATTGATATGTGTATATATGTATATAATATTACAAGAAATAAATTTCCAAACGTAAAAGTCCTAGTATAAAATTTTGAAATTCTGATTGGTCGTTATTAGCGAAGATATGAGAATTGACCAATCAAGATTCAGCATAGTGAACCTATCTTTATATGTTGTAACTTCTCTTCATATGTTTAAATTCAATTTTTTTTATTGTAAAAAATTTTTATGCTTTATTAAATTATACGAAAAAAGGAATAATTTTATGTTTATACATATCTATATACATTATATTAATGTTATATTCTGTACAATAACTATATAGCATGATTTATTTTATTGGCTCATTCAAAGATACTGTAGTTTGGTTTTCATCATTTTGTGGAACTTTGTTCATTTTAGCTAATATCTTTTCTTCCTTTAATTTCTTTTTAGCCATTTTCAACTTCTTTTTCTGTTCCTTTTCTTTTTCTGCCATTACTGCTTTAAATTTCTCATCATTTACGGATACGCCATATCCAAGTAGATCTCTAACTTCTTCTATTAAACGTTCTTTATTTTTCTTTGCTTCTAACATATCCGCTTCTTTCTTGGCAAGTCTTGTATTCAAATCATTTATCCATTTGTCCAGTTTGGCCATTTTTTGAGATATATCAGCTTCTCTACAAAATTTTGTAAGAGATCGATGTAGATTATCCTCAAAAAGAACAGTATATATATTGGAAGCTACTAAGTCTATTTTTTTCTATATATATACAGAAAACAAAAGTATACAATTACAAAAATTTTATACCTAGCCCTTATAGCTTCTGCCTCTTTTCTATTTTTTTCTTTTATTCTATCCCATTCTTCTTGAATACTATATGGATAAGCGACTCTTTCATATTCCTTCATATCTTCGACTTCTTCTGGCGTTGGCCATGCAAACCCTACTGGCACTTCTACCGCTTTCATACCATATCTACCTAATATACGCTTCTTATATTTCACGGTATTATGAAACCATTCTATAGATTCGTCGTAAGGACGTTGACCAAACAATATATTCCTATGGTGTGGATTAAGTCTCGACTTGTTCCTTTTCTTTTCAAGTTCATCATTTTTTTCTTGCTGTTCGAAATCATAAATAGGTGTTTCTTCCGCACTTTCATAAATAGATTTTTCATCGCTAACAATAACATCTTTTTCTGTTTTTGAAGCAAAATATCTACTGCTTAATATATTTTGCCTACGTATATATAAAGATGTATTCAAATTAAATAGCACTTTTAAACTCATCTTTTTAGTATTTTAATATACAATGTAACAGTCAATTTTTCTTTTCTTCCTTATATCACACACAATAATATTATTACAATGATATAATAATTTGATTTTAGGCTACGATTTCATTCATATAAATGCAACATTGTTCATAAAGATGATGGAGAGTGTCGGATTACGTACTACTATCCTTCATTTGTAATGGTGTTACTATCTTATTCGACAAACATATTGTAAATTATTTTATTGAATTAATAATTAATATTAAAAAAAAAAAACATTAAAATATTGCAACGATTTCTTCTATGATTATTATCCAAATAATAATTTATTTTTGTTCTTATATCTATATTTTTCTCTACTAATCGTCTTCATCGAATAGACATATTGCGTCTTGAAACGACCAATCACATCGTAAGAATCATTTTCACGTAAACCAATCAGAATCGATATTATCGTACATAAAGAAAAGCAATTGGACGTAACGATCGAATAAAAATCTACCTAAACATTGAATATTATCTAGAAAGTAGAAAAATTAAGATTAAGAAAAAAAGACAGATTTTATCGTCGCAAATTATTTACAAACTATTACGATTAGAGGTAATTAAAAAAAGTAACGTGAACGGGAGAGCGAGCGCGCGCGAATCAAACGTTATTATAAAAAAATCAAACAATCCAATCGGGGTTTTTTTTTCGACGTAAAAAGATCTTTTGGTAAAAAAGAGAATAGAAATTTTCCATTATCTTGATCATATAAAAGAGCAAGGTCACGTAAAACAGTTTGTACGTTCATAAGCTTATTCGATATCGTTCGTTCGCGATGAACGATAAAGCGCTCTGATGTAATTTGAAAGATTAATATATTAACCATCCGCGTGGGTCCCGAAACAAGTTGTGACTGTGACGACGACGACGACGACGACGACGACGACGATTACGACGATTACAACGACAACAACGACAACAACGACAACAACGACAACAACGACAATATAACGACAATAACGAGGACGACGACGACGACGACGATTCAATCACAACGCAACAACGACCACGACAACGACAACGACAACACATTGACAACGACGACAACGGTGGTGGTAGCAGAAGCAGTAGCAGCGAACGATAGCGGGACAGCTGCGATCGAAGGACATGAATAGGTGTGAGAGAGAAGGAGATAGAAATAAGAGTGTTCTGAGGAAGGCAAAAGGGAGAAGGCCATAAACATACAAGATTGGAACGTTTCTACACTACTTCTATATCCTTTGTGTCTGGATCGGATGAAGGGAAACATGTTATTAAACGGTCAGACTGCAATCATCAAGTTCCTTCCAAAATATTATCTTTACTATCTCGGTTGTATTCGAACGAAACGATAAGAAGAGAAAAAAAAAAGCTTAGCTAATAAGACATTTTCGCGCCGTACGCAACCGACGCGATCTCTCTCTCTCTTTCTCTCTCTTTCTCTCTCTTTCTCTCTCTCTCTCTCTCATCTCTTTCTGTTGTGTGTGTATGTCACACAACGAACAAGATTAATGTTAACTTGGCGTACCCTTCACAGCAATCCTTTTCTTTCTTTCTTTCTTTCTTTCTATTTTTCTTTCTTCCTTTCTTTTTTTTTTTATCTTCTTTTTTATATCGATAAAGACCTTCTACCGTTACGGTTATCTCTCGCGAGCTACGAATTTTCATTCTTTCTCTTCTTCTTTTTTCCCGCGAAAAACTGATGCGCTTAGATTTAGATTGCACGCGTTAAGCCCTCGAAGAGAAATTCATCGAAGTCAAGGTTATATGCGTGCGTCTCTTTCCCCAATGTGTATTGTCAAAATCAGCTGCCATTACTATAGCGTGTTGTACGTACGTACGGATCTGTACTCTTGTCGTCGTGTGAGCGTCGTGTTTCTTTTATTTTACGATATGTGTTCACACTGTGCTGTGTCCCCCGGTATTATTTAGCTTAGTTCATTTTTTTGCATTACCATATTAATTCGATGAAAGAAATTTTACAGCGTTGATTTCCCAATCGAGTTATTGTATTTTCAAATAGAATTGTTTTCATTTCTTTTTTTTTTTGTTTCTTTCCTCTCTTCTTTTCTCTTTTTTTCTTTTTTGCTCTTTATCTCTAAACTGTCTATCTCTGTAGATTTAAAGAATGCATGGGTTTTCATAAGTTTTGTTCTTTTTTCTTTTTTGTTTTTACTTTGGCATGCAATACTATTTAAGAGTTAATGATTTTTTGTTGTTGTTTTATTATTATTATTATTATCATTATCATTATTATTATTATTATTATTATTATAATAATTATTATTATTATTATATAACGCAGGCCTTTATTTTAGTTAACATACAAAATATATTTATAGTATTCTTGTGTATTCTATTTTTGAATGATTAAATTCGTTTCTTGTGTAAAAAAAAGTAATATCTTAAAGTTTATGCGACGTTAATTTTGTCATAAGCGTTTAATAAAGCATCTGGGAATACGATGTGAAGCGAATCGAAGAACAGACTATATCGGTTACAAAAAAGAAGTAAAATTTTATAGCAATATTCGCAAATGCTTTGTTATAATATAGATATAGTTTATGAATATAAAAGAAAACATTTACTTGTATTTATTTATCATTTATATACAATGTACCCCTTTTGCAGGATTTTCTTATAAAGTCTTGCTATGATTGACAAAATTATATGTTTATATATAAACATTCACATGTTCCTCTGTGTTCGTGCATATTTCTTTGTTCCTTGTTTTTTATACACGTATGAGATCTGTTACAGATTGAAGAAGAGAAATCAAAGCGTACAAGCATAGAATAAAACAAAGGAAATATTAAGATTGATTATTCCTATCTTCTCTTTGCTTAAGGGATAAGCAAGCTTAAGGTGATATTTTAAGAAAGATTTACAGTTCTTAAAGGGAGTGTAAGCAACGATTAAACGTAACAGTGGTAAATGCGGTGGTTGAAGGAGAGATGGACCCATCAATGTTTGTTACTTACACCCCTCAAACGAATGGAGTTCCATTGGAATCCAAACTTGCTACCTACATGGTATAAATATCGTTTTGTCTCCGATATACGTATATGAAATAAAAATGATATATAATATAACATGTACTTCGTATTGAATCGTACTTAACGATGTTTGTATTCGAATAGAATCGTCAAAGTCCTGGGACAACACTGAATACTACTGCGGTAACAAAACATCTGTCCAATCTTTCTCTTGATTCGCAAAAGAAAGTAACTGCCAGTCCAGAATTTGTACCAGGAAGAGGTCTAACTGGTAGCAATAGCAGTTCTCCTAATCTTTTCAATAACTCCTATCACTCCCAAGAGAATGTAGGTGGTACAACTTATTTTTATCTTGGCAATGCTGCCACAGATGCTGTTGGAGGGGAAGAAGGAACGGATGGTGTAAGTTATTTTTAAGGATATTTCTTATCACTGTTTACGTACGATTATAACATTTGCACCCACTTAATAAATTTGTAGAGAGCAGAAAATATGTCTACGTGTTATTTTATAATATGACGATTGCTCTTTATTGATTCAGATTGCTACCATGGGAACGGCTCAAGCAGGCTACGTATATCCAGGTACACCAGCTCATTTGCAACCTGTGAAACCAACGAAGACTTCTTCATCGAGTAGCTCCTCTGCCCCTTCCACACCCCCGCCACAAGCAGCTCCTAGCTTTTTTATCAGTGAAAGTATAAGGATGGACATACTTCAAAAAAATGCATTAGTATTAGCTCAACCCGACGTGGTGAGATTTCCTGACCTGCCAAATGAAGTAGACAATTATCACGAGTTATGCCCATTGGAACCTATTCATAAACCAACTTCTACGGTACTTGGATATCAAACTTCAACGTACAAAGCAACAAGTATAAAAAGCGGTACACGTTATTGCTTACGTCGTGTTCATGGTGAGCACCAGTGTAATTGTATAAAATATACCGTCGTTGCATTATTTATTTCCCTATTATAGAAATTGTATTGTATATACTCTTGAAATGTCCTTAGATTTCAGACTCGCAAATACCAAGTGTATGGTTTTGGTTGATATGTGGAAGCGATTAGCGCACACTAATTTAGTTCAATTAAGAGAGGTCTTTACTACAAAGGCCTTTGGCGATCATTGTGCGTAATTGAAAAGTATCCATCGCGTATTTGGATGTACAATGAAATATGTTCCTATACTAATTTAAGTATTATTACAGCCATGGTGTTCGTATATGATTATCATCCTGGATCCGAGACGTTATTAAACAAGCATTTTTCTTCGACCGAATTGAACGGCTATACCGATCCATTTTCTTCGGATCCCAATGCTCCACGACCGTACAGTCATACAAAAAATACTATTCTTAGACAACAACATAGTAGTATGCTTCCTGAAAGCGTTATATGGAGTTATATCATACAACTTACTGCCGCACTTCGTGTCATTCACGCTGCTGGTTTGTATTAATTACTCTAATCTAACAATACGCTTGTCCTTAGCATCGTTATTACAATAAAAATAAACGCATTTGGCAGGCTTGGCATACAGGTGTTTGGATCCCACCAAAGTATTACTAACGTCACGTACACGGCTTCGTTTGAGTTGCGTCGCTATACCGGACGTTGTTACATTCGATGGAACAGCAACAAATCCACTTACACTCATACCTCATT
>NC_066600.1:937500-980000 GCF_905475345.1 Vespula vulgaris | reverse complement strand
TCCGTTCTCTCTCTCTCTCTCTTCCTCTAAAAAACTTTCATTAATTTTGGGAGGATAACAATCGAATGTGAGAAGACACAGATGTTTTCTTTTTTTACACTTTTCTTCATACTCGAACTTAACAATCGCGCGATAGAGAGAATGGTGTGCTTGCGACGCGACAATCCGGTCGACAAATTGCGGACGGTATTTATCGTCGTCGAGGGCGGCTCGAGTTACACGAGGGCAAATTGTTAGTAAATTGCTGGCAATACTTGTCATCGCTGAGAGAGGATCGAGTTACGTTCGTGCAAATTGTCAGAGAGAGAGAAAGAGAGAGAGAGAGAGAGAGAGAGAGAGAGAGAGAGAGAGAGAGAGAGAGAGAGAGGAGAAAGAGAAAGAGAGAGAGAGAGAGACAGAGAGAGTTAGTTCCTGGAGTTTACTTTCCTACCATTAACATGGATAATCTCGAAAATGCAACAATATCCGGCTCTTTGTAGCTCTCGATCGTTCCTAATTGAGCTATTCACTAGAAGATTCTCTCTAGAGAGATTCTCTCTCTCTCTCTCTCTCTCTCTCTCTCTCTCTCTGTCTCTCTACTTCTGTTTCTGAAGCATTTCGAATTCGTCTTCTACTGGTCTCATACAATTCAATCAAATATCTTCATATCGTCAATATTATTTCAATCGAATGAAAATGAAAAAAAAAGCAAGAGAAAAAATAAAGTTACTTATCAATGATCTAACTAGAATAAAAAATAATATTTTTTTTTCGACGAACAGCTTACTTTTGCCCCTCCTTTTATCATCAGCGAGATGATAAAACGTGAGAACGTGCTATCGATTACGATCAAATCATCATCGTCGTCGTCGTCGTCGTCGTTATCGTCATTATCGTCATCGAGATTTATATATGATTAATAAAATAGTTTTCAACTGTCAAATGACGTCGCTTCTTCTTCTCTTTGCTCGATCACACACGTACACTCGAATGATTTTCTCTCTCTCTCTCTCTCTCTCTCTCTCTCTCTCTCTCTCTCTCTCTCTATCTCTCTCTTATCAGAGTTACCCCATTTGGACTACAATGGATACTCGTTTAAAGTCACGAAGATAACCGAAGCCTCTTTTGCACTGCTTTGAATGGTCCTTTGCCTCGGATACATCCGTATCTCTTTAAACGTTACACACACACACATGCATATACATCAGCAACAGCAATACCATCAGCTAACGGTAGAGTAACGCGTTCACTCAGGCAGAAATTCGCGGGTAGCTACGATCTAGCAGGTGAACGTAATTCTACGACGTAATTCAATCAACCTCGTTAAACGAGACACCGCGAATCGAAGCAAGTTTCAATTTCCTTTCCTCTACCTCTCTCTCTGTGTGTGCGTGTGTGTGTGTCTCCTTTATTTTCGGTACTCAAAGATACTCTCCTCTCTCTTACAAGGGTCTAACGAATGCTTCCAATTTCAATTTGAAATTCATTCCAATCGAATCTTCGGAAGAAGCGACTTTATCGTCATTATCAATCGATATTTTATCATACCAACATTTTTATTATTATTTATTATTACTCTTTTTCTTGTATTTTTTTTTCTTAATTTGTTAATTCAGAAACTTGATCATTCGCTCAACTTGTATTTAATCGAGAGGTCGAGTTCGTGAAACTTTGTTGATACGAACAGACTTTCTCTCTCTCTCTCTCTCTCTCTTTTTTCTCTTTTTATCTTCTTCTCTTCTCTTCTCTTCTCTTCTTTTTTTTCTTTGCTTCTTTTCGACTCTACGAAACGCGCATCTGAAAATCAGGTCAGTGCACATCGTCACAAAGAATCTGTCGCTTTTGTGACGTCGCGAGCATAGCACCGAGGTAATTTCGTAACACTGCATATAATTGCTTTCTCGAGTCGAGTCGAGTCGAGTCGAGTCGAGTCAAGTCGATTCCACTTCCTCGACTATGCGATCAGAATCGAGTTCTCTCTTTTATCTATAAATTGTCTCGTCCTCGTCCATCTTTATATATATATATATATATATATATATATATATATATATATATATATATATATATATATATATAGTAGGAGCTATATATACGAAAACTTCGAACGCGATAGTGCAAAGTTAATTATAGAAATGGCGATTTTGTTATCAACGCACGAAACGTGAAATAACGTTTTATCCTCTCCCTTTCTCTTTCTCTATATTTCTCTTTCTCTCTCTCTCTTTGTGCCTCGCTTTTTGATGGAACTTGAAAAGAGCAGGTAAAGTCTATTTCGAAATTTCGTGAGCGGAATATTAACTATTCCGAAGTTTACGTATAAACGAGAGAAAAGTCATTTTTTTCAATTCTATCGCGAATGGAAATTTTATATACGTCATATTTATGTCTGATACCTATATATTTCCATTCTTTTTTATTTCAGAGATTAAGAAAAATTGTAATATTTGAATTCCAATATATTAATTGAATATACGTGATTATTTTAATTATATAATTTAATTATATAATTATTTGAAGTTTAATACGCGCGTACGTGTGCTTCTGCGAATGAAATTTTACTAATACTATAATAGAGATACGAGGTGTGGTCATAAAATAACCGGAGTGATTTTTTTTCGATTCCCCGTGGCCTCGGTAATAGCGAGCAGAATGCTTTTATTAGATTTACTTTTTTATTTTCAAAAATGAAGATAATAAAATATAAATTGCAGTTGAAATTGACGTATTAAAACCTTCTTGTAATACTCATCGAAGTAACGTCATAGGAAAATAATACAAATAAGTTTCATCCATTCTCGTTTAACCTTCGATAATTGCTACGATATCGATCGACGAATCAGGGGAAAGATAATGCTCGTAATTTCTCATTCGGCTCCCATGTTCAGCGCCTGTTTGTCTTCTATGCGAGGGCACACCGTCGATATTTATGTTCTCCCCACCCTGACCAACCCTTCCCATCACCACCCATCCCTAATGTGAATTTCATCGAGAATAATCGTGCTTTCCGTGGTCCCAAGCAAAATAGTACGATAAGCTCGTTGTGGATTTTGGTTTAACGATGACGAATCACTCGATTATATATAGCTATACAAATATAATGAAATTGCTACTTAATTTCCTTACTCCATTTCCTTTCTGTTTTCTTTTCCTTTTTTCTTTTTTTAATAATACCTTAATACTCCATTAACGAATATTAAATTTTTTAATGAAATACTACAATATATTGTGGTAATTTTAATAATTAAAATAATAATACATCTTAACACTTTCTTTTTTGATTAATAAATTATATTAAATTAGAATCAAAATCGAACTACAAATACTTCGAACTAAAATAGTAATGATTAGAATATCTTAATATTTTAATAGATATTATTGCGACTCGTTGGATCGATATTCTCAAGTTTTAACAATAAGTATTAGAAACAAAATTATTAATTTTTCTGATAAAACTGAATACAAACTATTGTAATGCATTCGGTTTGTAATCACGTTCCTCTTATTTCATTGCAATGTAATTATGATAAATACGAAGGAAAACGTAGTTAACTTCGAAATGCAATAAACAACAATGATTATTAGTTACTATTATCACAGCTCTTGAATGTATGTTTTTAATATGACGAACGCGTGGAAACATTGCTCTCTTTTTTTTCTCCGTTTTATCGTTTTTAGTGTTGGTCTTAAAAAGAAAAAAAAAAAAAAATAAAGAAAAAAGACACATACATACACAAAAAGAATATATACATCGGTGGCCTCCTTTATTAATTATCTTTAACCTCTTATGAGTCATATATATTTTTCTCTTCTCACTTAAAAAAGAAAAAAGAAAAAGACAAAAAAAAAGGAAAAAAAAATCACTTCATACGCAAGAATTTCCAGAAATCTCATGAATGTTTCAGTCGAAACGAAATAGAAAAATATCTTTTATCGATTCGATAAGGGTAGATAATTCTAATCGCAAGAAAACTATTTTTTACCCCTTTAAGAAAAAGAACTGTTATGATAAACCATCTATCCATAAATGCAAGAACGACTCTCAGCGATATCTCTATTTAATTACTTTGGCTTTTCCTCCTAAAGTTTTCGTAAAAAGTAGATTTTTATGAGTTCGAGTTACTCAATAATCGAAACCCCCTATTAGTCGCCTTTTACGACAAGCAGGGGATACTGTGGGTATATTCTATTCCCTACCCACAGGGAACTTATGATAAATCGTATTGATATGATAACAAAATCAAAATTTTCAAAAACAGGAAGAATAAAAAAATAAAAATAAAAAAAAGGAACATAAAATCCTCTCTATGATGAACCAATCGATAAAGAAAAAATTCAAAGCTTTGCAAAT
The DNA here is from genome assembly GCF_905475345.1 of Vespula vulgaris. Classification (NCBI taxonomy): domain Eukaryota; kingdom Metazoa; phylum Arthropoda; class Insecta; order Hymenoptera; family Vespidae; genus Vespula; species Vespula vulgaris. The sequence continues at coordinate 975,670 of NC_066600.1, read as the reverse complement.
TAATACTAATAAAGAGCATACGTTAAAAATTCCTAAGTGATTTGAAAAATTAATTACCCTCTTTTTCCGGACACGTTTCAGATTAATTTTTTTATCGCAAACTATAAAACGACAAACATATCCAAAAGCTTAAAACGGGTTCGCGGAAAAGTATAATCGATTTTTAAAATCACCGAAGGGACGTTTAGCCCATCCTCTGTATTAATATAAAACTAATACAGAATCCTTTTTCAATAAAACGTAAAAGAAGAAAGAAAAAAGAGAAAAAAAAAAGAAATATAGGAACAGTCAAAGAGTATGTCGGTAATATGAACATCGTACAGCTATCGTTCTTTTTCTCCTTTTCTCTCTCTCTCTCTCTATATATATATATCTCTTTTTTTTTGTTTCAAAGTACCTTTGACACGGAGAGAGTCCATTTGAAAAATTCCAAAAACTAATCGTCAAAGAATCCTTCTCTCTCTTTTTTTTCTTTTTTTTTTTTGGATATAGCCGCTGGTGCATAAGACTCGTTCGGACACAGAACTCCGAGCTTCTGGTATTTCTTTGACCTCGTATCCACTGCTGGTTCCGATCGTAGAGCTAACATTCTCGTTTCTTCTCTCTCGTCGGCACCATTTTTTTGTCTCTTTCTCCCTTTAAAATCATCATATAGAATATACGTATGTATGATGTATATATATATATATACATATAAACGCACATACGTATAAAGGTATACGTACATATAAATATAAATGTATGGGTATTAACGTGAAAGCACGCAATATGCTTTTGCTTTTGGGCTACGAATAAACGTTCTCGATTTATCCTCTCCCTATTTTTACTTCCATTTCTATTTCTATTTCTATTTCTACTTCTATTTCTATTTCTCTATCTACTTGTCAATGTCTAATCTATTTTTCACTACATTAATATATCGTATGGATTACACTATGAAATAGATCTTTGCCTCATACAATTATCTATACAATTAATGACGATACTAAGCAATCGTTTTAAACAATTGGTATAATGAAACGAAAAACATCGTGATTCACATTCCCCGTCAACAATGTGTTTTAATCGACAACTGATCGATATTCAGCATCCGTACCATTCGAATGCACAGATAGAGCCTAATCTCGATGTCTCTCTCGTTAGCGAGTCCTTATTCGTGAATTTAGAAAGTAATGTAAGTGAGAGAGATAGAGAGAGAGAGAGAGAAAGAGAGAGAGAGAGAGAGAGAGAGAGAGAGAGAGAGAGAGAGAGAGAGAGAGAGAGAGAGAGAGAGAGAGCTCGTTACTACTATTTCGATGAGAACGAAAGCAATTTGCAGCAATCAACGCTGCTATTTATTCATCATGTAATATTTAGATCGAGAGAGATATAGTCGGTGATTAAGAATAATTAGTGTGACGAAAATAGAGATAGAGAGTTCGAGAGAAAGAGAAAAAGAAACTTCAATTAAAAGTGAAATATGTATGTAAATAACGATTTCGAAGAAAAATATTATTCATTCTTAACCATTTATTGATGAATATTATATATATATATATATATATATATATATATATATGTATGTATGTATGTATGTATATAGAAAAGTTGTTTAAAATTTTTCTTGACGATAATATATATATATATACATAGAAGAAGAGTAGATGTGTATACTATATATATATGCTTATATACAATAACGAGTAGGAATATCGAATTCCTTTTTTGTTCTTGTTTTTCTCCATCGTCCCAGTCATGAATAATTGATGTGCGAATGAATAACAAAGTAGTACTTTCGTTGCCATGATCCGGAAGACCGCAACTCTGGCCCGCCGTAGTGATGGTGGTAGTGGCGATGGTGATGGTTGTGGTTGTTACTTCACGAATTTATCGATGAGAATATCTCGAAGGGGTTACAAACGATATTTTTCTTCGACATCGTTTTCTTAGAAATTTAGATTATATGTTATATATAACATATTTGAAAAAGAGAGAAAGAAAGAAAGAGAGATATATACATACACAATATATAACATATTCGATATACAAATATACAACCTATATGTATCATATATGACAAAACTATACAACACATTACGTGTTACGATTTTCATGTAAAAAAAAAAAAAAAAAAAAAAAAAGAAAAAAAAAGAAAAGAAAAGAAAAGAAGTTATTTTGCCAGTCGACGTGAATTAAATAAACATGAAGGCTAACGCAGTAGAAGTTTTAAACAAAATGTAATAAAAATAAAGAAATGCAATAGAGCAATGCAATAATGTATGAGTGAAAGAGAGAAAGAGAGATAGAAGGAGAAAGAAAAAAAAAGAATAGATAGATAGTCGAGTAGAGTATAATACAAAGTGCTCTCTCGACGATGGCAAGGCAAATAATGCGTCGTCCGATATATGTACACAGACTCGACAGAGAGACTTTGTTGATGAGGTGGGGAGGAGGTGGAGAAGGGGTGGAGACAGCAGAGGCAGTCGACATATCCAAGTAGGGGACGTTGCTCCTATATTCAGATATACATATACCATTTTGTGTCCGCCTCTCATTCTCTCTCTCTCTCTCTCTCTCTCTCTCTCTCTCCTCTCTCTCTCTCTCTCCTCTCTCTCTTTCTCGTAACTATACTCAAAGCGGAGACTTCGACGTCCGCCGATAAGTTTATCCGCATTGGAGAAGGGAGAGCAATGTATTTAGTTTGTTCGATGCATTGAAGATCCATTCGATATATATATATATATATGTGGATGTATATAAACATAGGTACATGTATGTACTTATTCATGCATGTATGTACGTATAAACGAACGGAAGAAAAAGAGTCAAAGTAATTTGAAATTTCATCGTAGCGAAGAGAGGGAAGAGGAGAAAAACGAAGAGATTCGAAAATGCACATCGATAAGCCGGAAATTTGATCCGTATGTAGTTTACTTTTTTCTTCTTTTCTCTCTCTCTCTCTCTCTCTTTTTTTTTTAATATTCCAATCCGTAAATCCATTCGTATCTCCTTCTTCCGTTATTCTATATTTGCTACAATAAATGTCTTCTTCTCTTGGATATTTTCCGTTTCGTTAATAGATCGATAGGTCGATGTAGCATATTATCGAGAAATATGTTAGAATGAAATTGTTAATTGATAGGACGTTTGATAACATAGATATTTTCATACACGTGTCTATGTATACGATTTATATTATTTCATCAATTTATCATTTTTGAAACCATATATATTTTTACTTTATATTATTACTTAATATATATTTTTAGTTTATATAAAAGTTCTTTAAAAAGAATATGTAATCGAATCTATAAGGAACTTCTTGGTTCATCCATGTATATATGATTTAAATAATAATGAGAATATATTATTTAAGATAATTTATAATACGTTGTCAATCATTCTCATATTACAGCGTGAATTTATCGTTTCAATTTTCTTTTTCTATGTTTTTGGCGATCATATCGATAAGCTTATGATCTTTGAGACATACGTCAAAGATGAAAGCTGGTTCGTTTTTAGTCAAAGTTTTATACAAAAGAAAGTGTGTGTTCATTTTTTAAAGCTCGTCTCTCTGTCATCTCGCGATATTCTAATAATTTTAGCCAAATCTGTTAAGAGACAGAAAGAGAAAAAGAAAGAGAGGAGAGAGAGAGAAAATGACATTTGACAGAGACGACCAAAGCAACTTTGCAAATTCAATCAACGAGTTTGTCTATAGTTCATCTATATGAAATGTCTATGTGAAATGTCCTTTCTGTCGATCATGTAGTTTCTCTTCTCAAATATGAAAGCATCTTCGACTATTCTCTCAAGTTTGGAAGTTTCTCTCTCTCTCTCTCTCTCTTTCTCAAGTTCTTAAGATAACATATAATAATAATGGAAGCTGTCGAGTATATCGTGAAGTTTAAATATCGTAAAGTTGAAAAATAAATATATAGCAGGAATATATATTTATTTCTTTTGTTTATACATTGATCATATTTTTTAATATGTCTTTTTCTTCGATGTTCCTGACCAAAAGAAAAAAAAAAGAAATAAAAAAGATATATTATGGCTGAAAGAAAAAATTTGTGGATTCGAGGATTTATTCGACGATTTTGCATCGTCGTATTTCGTCGAACCCGCGTAGCGCACAAGCATATTTATTTTCTCTCTTTTATATATATATATATATATATATATATATATATATCGACAAGGGAGTGATAACATTTGCGCGAGCAAACAAATCAATTCGGTCAACTTCGAAACGGAATCGAATATAGGCTGAATGTCGTTCTTCATTGGCTAGGATGTTGCGTGTCAACTCGATAAATCGAATATCGAATTCGAGGAGTCAATTCTGACGAATCGACGAATACTATTCGATCGTCAATAGTATGCTATTTTTTGCTTACTTAAAATTCTATGAAATACATATGTTTCATGTCGAATATACATTTTGAACGAATGAATAAATAAATAAGTAAATAAATAAATAAATAAATAACATTTGTTTTTACGAGTAATTTCCTTCCAAAAATTTAGTTGCATATTAACAGTGTATTAACATTAACATCAATCAAACATAATTTTGATAATAATTTGAATTACATTAATTTATATCAAGATTATATGGAAAAAAAAAAATAGTACATAATATATATTTATTAAAATTTTACTTTACTTGATCAATAATTACTGAATTATCTTGTATACCGTTTTGAATTTGAACTTTTTAAGGTTTTCATTGAAACATTTCAGTGAATTTTTTTTTATTTTTTTTCTCCGTCTAAAAATGATTCTTCGTTTACGCAAATCGAATGTTCGCAGATATAAACACTATCCTTTCGTTTTATTATTCTTCGAACCTTTGTAAACTAATCTTGTAACACACACACACACACACACACACGTACAAGATCGTCGCGGTCCAGGAGAGAATCTTTTAAAAATAGACTTCCGACTGTACTCTTTAGAGCTTCTCTAATTAAACAGAATTTTTCTTCGTAGCACGTTCGTCTATGAACCCCATGTTCCCTGTTAAATATTTATCTATGTACGTGAGCCTACTACTATCGTTCTATCTTTCTTTCCACAAAATCTCGAACCGAACGTACAACATTTTTTTCCCTTTAGAATTTCTAATGTTCTTCTATTCGAATAAAAATGATCTCTACAACACGATACAACAGTAAACTTATACATATGAATAGATTTTTATTTCTTCTCGTTACATATTTGACAATGAACATCTTCGTGTAGAATATCATTATGCGTGAGCCTACGATCTTTCGACGTAGTTTCTAAGAATTTCTAACGAATTTTCTTTCTTTTCGCTTGGGAATAAATATCATCCCAAACTCAAACACGAAAGTAACAAACTTATACCAATGAATTTTTCTAAAGAGACTTTTACTATCATCGATCGAACGATCTAAAAGTAGAATCTGAAAGGAAAAAAGTATATCGTTTTAAAAATTCTCTAATATTTGTGTCCTCTTTCTCTCACTATCTCTGTTTTTACATAGTCGAAAATACAATATTCATGTGACCCGGAAATAAAAGGGACTGTTACATTTTCATAGGAATGAAAATTACGGATGTCTCAGCCGGTTATACTTCATTCGTAATACAATGAGAAGAACAAGAATAAAATATTGATATGTATCGAATATCATTTCGTATTGATAAAAGAAAAAAAGAAAAAAAGAAGAAACAAACAAACAAACAAAAAGATTCGATCTGTATCGAAGAAATAAATAAATGAATAAATAAATAAATCAAAGATGACGTATGTATACTTATCTGAACATAAAAAAAGAAAGATCTTTTTCTTCAAAGAAAAAAATTTCTTCAAAGAAAAAAATCTTTTTCTCTCAAATTCTCCTAGACAAATAGAAATCTGTTAAGGTCGAGGATGAGTAACAGAAAAAAAAAGAAAAAAAAAAGAGATGAAGGGAGAGATACATAGAGAGAGAGAGAGAGAGAGAGAGAGAGAGAGAAAAACAAGACGTAGAAAGGATCGAAACACGTGCATAGCAGACAAACGATCATGCCAACACGTGAGACTAACTTCTTGGTTGGTGTTCCTTCACATGGAAAGATCAACGTCATCCTAAATCTTTATGATCCTTCGAGAAGATTATTATTTCAGAAGGTAGCATATGTTTCAGTATAGCCATTGTAATCTCTTTTCTTTTCTAAACAAAAATTCTTTTAGCGTTGAAACATAATTCATAAAAATTATCATTATATTTTTCTAATAAATATTAATTTATTTTTATCACAAATTATAGTATTTTCTCTCTCTCTCTCTTTCTCTTATAAATAAAAAAAAAAAAGAGAGAGAAAGAAAAGAAAAATTACGAAGCATAAAACGTACTTCGTAAAAATCGTTGTAAATATATGGCGGATCAAAAGTTCCCAGATGATCTTACTAATCAATTACACTCTTTTTCGACATTTTAGGCCAATTTCTTTTTTTTTCAGATTGTAAAACTACATGAAAGCTTAATTGAAAATCGTAAAAGCAGTCTCGAAAAAGAGTATTTTTAATTAATTTTTAAAATCACCCAGGAACTTTTGACTAATTCCCTCCTTCACCTCTGTACCTTTAACTCGTTAATTTGTTTTCAACTCAAATATTGTTGATTTCTTTTTTTAGCCGGTAAAAAAATACTATTAAAGTACTTCCTACTAATACCATTGCTTTCTCCCCCTCTCTCTCTCTCTCTTTCGTTTCAAAAGAAATTTTGAAGCTATTATCGAAAGTTACAATGTAATGGAACGGTGATACACTACGTCCTCTTATCTCTCTTTCTCTCTCTCTCTCTCTCTCTACTGATAAAAGAGAAAAAGCTCGCTAATCGGTCCGAGTTAATCGCTCCAACTGTTACGGAAATGCGAGAACGATTACGACGAGCTGTGCTACGAATCGAGAACAACGAGGTCGAACGAACATTCTCTTTTTCTCTCTCTCTCTCTTTCTCACTGTCATACATACATACATACATACATACCTACATAGATATATACATATATACATACATACAGTACATACGTCAGACTCCCAACATAGAAACGTATAATTGTTTCATTCATTGCACTGAGTTATCTTGATCTCTTTTTCTTTCTATTGAAAGAAGAAACTAATTGTTGGTTTTAATTGTTTCATTTCACGCTCTCTCACGCTCTCTCTCTCTCTCTCTCTGTCTCTCTTTCTCACCCTCTATTTATTTATTTTTTTTTTCTTCCCAATGAACAAAATGAATCTTAACGAGACGCGAATCGTTTGCCAAAAAGCAACGATGAAAATTTTAATAACCGTTGGCGCGTTAACGAACGCCAGCTGCAGTTCTACGAATCCTTTACGAGCCGTAGCGAAGGAGTTTTGCAGTGATTGCATTCTTAAGAAGAGGAAGAGAATGCAAAAGAGAGAAAGAAAGAGGGTTGAAGAATGCGAACGTTGTGAAGAAGAAGAAGAAGAATGAGAAGGGTGTGGAAGGTTGGTAAATGGAAAGGAAAAGGAAAAAAAACGAATGGAATGAAGAGAGAGAGAGGAGAGAGGAGAGAGAGAGAGAGAGGAAAGAGAGAAAGAGAAATAAGAAGAATGGGCCACGAATATTAACTCGAAACAAACGACGATAACGAGACGAAAGTAGCGAGAGTAAAGTACTTTGAAGACTTTTAAGGCATGGAAAAGGTACTGCCTTGAAAATGGTCGAGTCCTTTTTCTCTTTATTTTCTTTTTTATTTTCTTTTTTTCCTATTTTCAAGTGAAATACGCGAACCTCTCGCAATATTAGATCTCAACATACTTTTGTTCCTGGTATTTTCATGAATGTAGATAAAGGATAAAGAATGAATGAATAAAAAAAAATAAAGAGAAAGAAAGAGAGAGAGAGAGAGAGAGAGAGAGAGAGAGAGAGAGAGAGAGAGAGGGGTGTAGGAAAAATTAATTGAAACAAAAAAATAAAAGGGAAAAAGAAAAAGAAACGGGGTCGGAAAGTTTGAATTTAGAAAGTAATTTTTATATGATTTTTTTTTAACCTTCCCCTCTTTCGTGACTCGTTACTGGACTCCAATTTCGAAGTTCTTATCAGTAACTAGAATGAATGGAGTTACCGTAATAAAAACAAATGAAAAAGCAGGGACTTTTTTTTTTTCTTTCGCCGTTTGTTGCACGAGCAGAGCACGTAGCGTTCTCATTTTCTAGCAAGTCCGGTTGGCTAAAAATGTGGGTTAAAGTGCAAAAGGCTAGGGACTAATTTATTCTTGTGAAACGTTACCGGAGAACGTGATACTACCCTTTTTTGATATCCATGTCTATTGATTTACCTCTATATATGTATCTATACACGCATATATATATATAGAGAGGTATTAGTAATATATAAAGATTCATTGGAGATACATACATAGATGTAACGTGTTCCGATAAAAAAGAATTAAGCTGTGAAAAATATAGATTTTTTCTTTCTCATGTTTCCTTTCTCTTTTTATCGACAAAAGTATGCTCTTTGCAATGAGACCAACGTCAATCTTCTAGAATAATAATTCATTTCAAAATTCACAGTTAAAATAGTGTATTAATAATGAAATTCCATTATGGAGTATATAACTTTAAACGAGTTTATCTTTCACACGTCAGCCTCTTTTTAACAGAGCTCATCAAACACATATATCTATAGAGTATTAGGTATTAGCAATGTGTGTGTGAATAAAACGAAATGACGAATTAATCGATGAAAGTTTCGGTTTATCGGGGCAAACGAGAGCGATTTAGCGGAAAAATCGGGTCAAAGTTATCAATAGACTATTTTTTTCGAACATGAAAGAAACAGAGGGCTAGAAGAGATACAAAATTGCAAAGATATATAAGTAGTATCGATGATAACGCTTGATCGAACATTTTTACCAATGAACGTTACGAATGTATTGTAACAAAATGATTTAAATAGCTGACTGTTTTATCCTGGACATTTTTGTCAATTAGATTAGTCAAAAAGAAACTTTAATGAAATTGTAATTAATAAATGTGCGTGAGATTATGAATCTGTGTGTGTGTGTATATCATCGAGGATCTTATCAATTAGAGTAGTCAGAAAAAAATGATCGGATTAATTAAATGAAATTCTAATTAATGAATATATGTGAGATTGTGAGTTTATATCACAAACGATTTTATCAATTAGAATGGTCAATAAGAGATGATTAATTCAATGAAATTGCAATTGACAACTATGTCATGATAAATTTTTTATTCGATTAGATTGAGAAAAGAAGATCCTTTTATTACAACTATTCTATACGTAAAGTAGTACGGAATCACTATTGTTAGCCTGATCTGTTAGCTCTGTTAGCCAAATACGAGAACATCGACCTATGACATAGTTCGTCAAGTGTATATAATGTGTGTACTCTAAACAAAAAGAAAAAGAAAAAAAAATCAATTTATCGAAATGATCAATTATCGAGGAAAAAAGAAAGAAAGAAATGATTTTCGTCTCTTACGCTTCTTCTTTTTCTTTTTTACATGAATTAAAATATAGGAGGAGACAAAAGTTGTATGAATGATTTGTAAAAATCAATTATGCTTTTTTTCCTTGATATTTTAAGTTGATATTTTTTCTTCAGATTGTAAAAATGTTTCTATGAGCTTTGTAATCTTACGATTTGGGATAAAAAGAGAGTAAATTTACAGAAAGTTCCGAAAAAGAGTAGATGCGTGATTTTAAAAATTAGTTAGGAACTTTTGGCCCACTCTGTACGAATAAAGAACACTCTTAGATCGTCGTCGTCGTCGTCGGGACTCGTATTAGGACGATCTTCGCAATCGGTTGCAATCTTCTCGAATAAAAATCTTCTCGATGACGCGACACGGCGTGACTAAATAAGTTTAAGAGGCAGACGAACGTTTCCTCTCGTAGTAAAACGACATACCACTTTCGGCATCATTTTCTCGCCCTCGCACTTCCCTATTAATTAGTACATACATTATCTACGTTCGTCTGACATATATATATATATATATATATATATATATATATATATATATAAACCAACATTTATTTCATTAATGCATTCAAGGTCTCCGAAATGATTTTAATAATACGAGCAAATACGTATTAATAGTAATATAAATGTAAAAAAATGATAATCGATTAAAAAATTGATAAAAAAATTATTAAGATTTTTAAGATTTTAAAAATATTTTCTTTAACTTTTCTCTCTTTTTTTTTTTATTATTACATTGATATGAAATATTATCTCTCTTTCTTTTTTTCTAATAAAAAGCTTTCTTTTTCCGTGAAACATTTCCTCCGAGGATCTTTTCAAATATTCTCGTTTTTCATGCATATATATAAATATATTTAATAAGACTGAAAAATAATCCAATGTAAATGGTACAGTGATACGTTCAAAAAAAAACTTCTAATGTCATAGAAATTTGATTACTATATATGTAATTTTATACATAACTTTAACCGTTCGTTCTCATCAACTTCAAATTCAAAAATTTACGTACTTATGATATGATTGTTCTTGTTTGAAAAAGAAAAAAGTGAAAAATAAAAAAAAATAGTACAACATTCGATATATCGATTTCTTTTTTGTCGAATTTTGTCGACAAAGAGAAAGAAAAAAGAGAGAGAGAGACAGAGTCTGTGAAATCGTCTCGAGCGTACGTAATAATTAAAGTCCGTATTAATTAAAGGCAAGATTTAACGAGGCTCTTCCACTTTTCTATACATTTAGTTACACTCTTTATCTTTTGTTTCATGAACAAACGAATTGGTCGACAGAATGAAGCTGTGGTGGAGTTTAGCGTTGGTCCTCGTCGCCACGTCGATGTTCCTCAGCACTGTCAGAGCAGAATCTGTGCTTTGGGAGGAAGACGATAAGGAGATTCTTGTACGAACTGTACGTGGCACCAAGGAACGAGGTACGAAGCATTAACCTTAATTAATCGTTTCGAAGAGAGAAAAGGGGGGAGAAAAAGTGAGTAAGAGAGAGAGAGAGAGAGAGAGAGAGAGAGAGGGAGAGAGGGAGAGAGAGATGTTGCTCCCTTGAGATTTTCTTTAAAATATTCAATCCAGTCTTTTCATTTTTTCTACAATATCTCGACAAGTGCGTTCTCTCTCTCTCTCTCTCCCACAAAAAAAAGATACATAGATACTTTTGAATTAATAATAATCTAAAGAATTGTCTCGATCCCTCAATGAGACCAGATTACAATAATCATGAACCAATTAACGATTTCTATACAATCTTTTCGAGTACTATCGTCGGTCACTAAATAATTATTTAATCTTTATCAATCTCATTCTTAATAACGCTAAAATTGTAATTGTTTTTTTTTTATTTTATGTCTTAGATAATATGCATAAAAACTTGTTACTAATAAATCTTATAACGTATCAAACTGTTCTTTGGAGCATTAAAAAGTAAAAAAGAAAAAAATTTTTAATTAAAAAAATTTCTTTTTAGCTTTAATATTCGTGGAGTTGATAAGAATTAAATATTCCTAAGTATACCTATTATCGTCACTGCGTGTTGATAAATACGTAATCTTGATAATATTATCCATTCATTACCCACGATGGTAATTAAATGCTTATCTACCAATTACATTTCTCTTCTGCTTTTGATATATCTAGATTTTTATAAAACATTTTTACGTTATTATAATAACCAATTGTATTATAAAGATGATCTATACATATCAAAATTCCTTCAAAATTTTTTTTCTAGTTAATAATGTTCTTCGATCGATAAGAGTTAAATATTCTTAAGTATACCTTAATATATAAAGAGAGCATACGCTTAAGAGCTTATAGACTTGTAATATATATATATATATATATATATATATATATATATATTGTGAAAAGAGATGATTAATACAGACATTATAAATAATGACAAATAAAGTCGAGTATTGTAAAAAATGGATTACACAAAATTACTTAAAAAAAATGCAATTCTGACATCGAAATTTATGATACTGCCAGATTTTGTTTATCATTATTTATAATATCCGTATTAATTACTTAACACATATATAATATATAATATATAATATATACACACACATATATATAGATATATAATAAATTCGTAGTCTCGATAACATTATAATTCAATCTCTATGGCAATTTATCACAGACGTGTTTTTTCATTTTCAAGTAATCCGAATACGAAAGGAAAGATCGTTTACGCTTCAAACGACACAGATATACACGAAGGGATCGGTGGTATTATGTATGTAGGTACCAAAACGAAAAAGAAAGAAAAAATAAGAAAAAAGGAAGAAAAAATAGGAAAAGAGAAAGAGAGAAGGAACCAACGTAGAGAATAAATGTAAGCTCTTAAGCGTACGCTCTCTTTATACTACCTATACTTACGTATACATATATACTACGTTGGACTCTCGAGAAAGAGACTTTGCTTGAAAGCCCTCTTTGTACATCATCGTTCTTTCTCCCAACCCCTTTCTCTCTCTCTCTCTCTCTCTCTCTCTCTCTCTCTCTTTTTCTTTCTTTTTTTCACTTTTCTCCATCATCTTCCTGCCCGTCTTCTTTTTTTCTCAAGGAACGAGAAAGGAAAATATAGTTGCTGGAATATCATTCAACCAGGAAAAAGAAGAAAGAAATCGTGATATCTAAAATATTCTTCCTCTTTCTCCTCTTCTTCTTCTCTTCTCTGTCTCTCTCTCTCTCGTTTCTTTCTTACTATAAGAGCTTCTTCCATGACCGCAAAAGCTCTCTGTGCTTAATCGATCGAGGTACACCGTGTTGTGCCGCATCGAGCCTTCGGGTGTATAAACATATCAATGGCCCCCTTCTCTCTCTCTTTCTCTCTCCTCTCCATGTTTTTTACGCCAGAAAGCTCGAACCATCGGAAATCGAAGTATCTTTCCAGATAACAGAAAAGAGAAGGTTTATGTTCGTGTTGATGCCAGTGTGGTCTGATTAATACCATGCGAAAGATAGATTTTGTTAAAACAATCATTTATAAATGTGAGAAAATTAATTGTCTATGACAACATTTTTTCGTACGGTTATATAATTAAATACGCGAGATTTGTTTTATAATAAAATCGTCCTTACCGATAATCTGAATCTTAAGTTGATTTTGTTTGCTGTTTATAAAAAAAGAAAAAAAAAAAAGTGAATACATTGTTTCTCGATAACGTTATCACTAATGATATAGTTTGAATAAAACTATTCAATTAGGAAAATTCTAATTCGATCAGGGAAAGTCAAGTTTCGTGTCTTCCATGATGGAGCCTTTCAAGGGTTGCATCTAACTATGAAGAAAGTAAAGTTTCTAACACAATTAGAAAGTTAAATTTCGTATCGACGTAATCAAGACCACCAAAATGGATGGTTAATTTACAATTAATTTCAATTACCATTGTATAAAATTAGTATTATCTCAATCGTTACGTTCTCTTTTCTATTTTTTTTTTCTTTTCTAATACCTAACATACACACAAAATTTGCACAGGATGAGATATCGAAATATGAGATATCAAAGAAACATGCTATAAAAATGGAACGTTTCTAATACATAATAATGATTAGAAAGTCAAGTTTAGTATCGATGCGATCCAAAATGGACGCTTAATTTACAACGAATTTCAATTACCATCGTAATAACGTCGCGACAGTTTCCGTTTATGGTTCGAACGTGCAACGGTGTGAGAGTGCAATTATCGGTAACGCACGAGAACGACGAGGGCACGTTCGTTCGCAATTAAGGCCGCCGCCATCGCTATTGCCGTCGATGTTGTCGACGACGACGACGACGACGACGACGACGACGACGACGACAACGACGACGACGACGACGACGATGACGACGACGACGACGACGACGACGACGCCGTCGTTGTTGTTACATATATATATTACGCTCTTCCAAGTTTCTCTATCCACTTGATCCGGCCGCACTCTCCAATTATCTCTATTGACGTTTTGCATCTCTGATGCAGCATCCGGCAGCAGCGCCGCTTCGTGCAGATACGTCAAGGGTCAATGGTCGGAGTGCGATTCAAAAACCAACACTCGTTCCCGAACTCTTAATCTTAAAAAGGGGGACAAATCTTGCGAACAAACTAAGACTATTCAGAAGAAATGCAAAAAAGGTAAAAGCGCATGATCTCTATTATACATATATATATCTATGTACGTACGTATGTATGTATGTGTGTATGTATGGTATGTATATATAAACAGGGATGAATCAACAGTTCCTAAGTTTCTTTTTTAAATTAATTACACCCTTTGTCTTAATTTTTTAAGTTAATTTCCTTTTCAGATTGTTAAGTTACGAGCTTTTGAAACTTTTGATTCATCCTGTATGTGTGTATATATATATATATATAGTTTTCTATCTCTCCGTTTCTTTTATCAAATTTTAATTATTTGCAATGATATCTTGCAATACTAATTTCTATGTAATTAAAATCTTAACTTTGACTTATGCGATATACATTGATCAACGATACAAAAGTTGTATGATTTTTGTTTTTCTTTCTTTTTTTTTTCAAAAATCGGTATATTTATTTATGTTAATGTAATTCCTTTTAATAATCTCTCCTAAAGAATAACGATAACAGAGTTTATGGTCCTATGATTATATGCGTGGCGGGGAGAGCAGCGTGTCGGTACGAAAAGGGCACATGGAGCGGATGCGTGAATCAACTATCGACGAGAGTGGATAATTTGAAGGCGAACAGTGATCCCACTTGCGAGAAGACGCGTTTGATTACGAAGAGGTGTAAACCGGAGACCAATACCAAGAAATCTACCAAAGGAGGTATATATGTATTCATATTTTCTAATTAAAAAAAAAAAAAAAAATTAATAAATATAGATACGAATAAATAAATTAAATAACATTTTTGTGTATACAGCAAAATTTAAACTAACTAAAAAGAAAAAATAATTAATAAATAGGTAATAATTTCATTATCAAAAAAAGTTTCGTACGTCACTCTTATAATAATAAATAAATTAAGTAATAAATTTCTATGCATGCATGCATGCTAAATGGAGAGACACAAAACGAAAAAAAATAAATTATCTTTGATTAAAAAAGTCTTCTTTTTGCGTATCTTTCATAAATATAAATAAATTAATTGAGTAACGTTGTTGTATATCCAAAATAGAGAGAAAAAGAGCAAAACATAGAGAGAAAAAAGACAGAAAGAAAGATTTTATCAGAACAAGTAGCACAAATATTCGGCGTTCGTTCGACTCGATGAAGAAGTGGAGGATAGCAACACCCACATCGATAACGAGAGGGAACCCTTCTCCCTCTGTCCTCTCTTCATCGAGTGTACTCGATGGCGGCATTGAAAGAGTTAAAGATAGCTTCTTGAAATGTCTCTACGGGGTCATGGACAGAACGAACGGCTAACGTGATGCGCAAAAATGTTTCGCTCTTAAACATAATTTCTTTCTTTCTCTCATCCTTATTTAAACCAAAAAGTAAATATACCTATATACATATTACGTATAAATATAATTAAATTTTCATTATGAATTAGAATTTCGATGATTGCTATTATCACGTATATATCTAATCAAATGTGTTTTCGACTCTATAATATTATTAATAAATTCTATTATAAACATTATATATATATAATATTTAGTGATATATCGGATGGATAAAAAATTTCTTGCTGATATTAAAAATCAATTACTCTTTTTCGAGACTTTTTAGTCTAATTTTACCTCTTTCGGATGCAGTAAAACTGTAATCTAACTCGTCTAAAAAATTAGCTTAAAAAATGTCTTGATAAAGAGTAATTGATTTTTAAAATCACTTAGGAACTCTTGATTCACCCTGTATATCTCGTATCACTATGTAATCACTAGAAATTTATATATATATATATATATTATAGATTATTATATTATTATATCATAGATTTAATATTTTTTAATCTCTTTACAGGCGAACGATCGAACAAGAAGTCGGGCAAGCAGTAAGATAATTTTCTCGTTTAAAACCGTGTACCGTGTCCCTTTGTAAAACACATGGCGATCAAAAAAAATCCGACAACGGGCAACGAAAAAAAAAAAAAAATGCATTCTTGTGTTTCCTCTTCGACGTATATATAAATATGTTTTATTAACGAATTGTCGTTATTAATAAATCGCGAGTATACTTACTACGATCGAGACATTGTCGTCGATCGGTTGAAATAATAATAATAATAATAATAAATAAATAAATAAATAAATAAATAAACGTTTCTGTGTAGGTGTACAATTTTGTTGTGTAAACAAAAAAAAATCAAACAAACTAACAAACAAACAAACATAAAAACGAATCTTCCCGATTGTCTAATAAACAAATCTAATGATCGACGTTAAAAAAATCGGTAAACGTACGTGATACCTTAAACGCGTACATAAGAAGCGAAAAAAAAAGAAAAAATAAAGAAATCAAAATAAAAAAAAAAAAATAAAAAAACACTCACGATATCGCATTAGAGAGAATTATTATTATTATCTTATACTAATCGCGTCGATCGTATAGGATACAACTGCTTCTCTATATATATTTAATTATGATCAACTCTTCCATTTTCGTGGCCAAATCTTATTCCGCGAAATACATTATATATATATATATATTTTTTTTTCCTTTTTTCTTAAAACTTCTTTAATTTTTGTCGACAAATAATTTAAATGTGGTATATATACATATATATATTAATTAATTGTTAATTTAATTTTTTCTTGAGGAGGAATTTCTCAAAAACGTTTTTTGATAAAAGAAAGAGATAGAGAGATAAAGGTACCACCGTTAAATCTCCCTTAATAAAATCTTAAAATCTACTTGACGATACGAATTTTTAATCTTTCGAATATATTCCGAGATATATATATATATATACTCATACAGAATGGATCGAAAATCTCTAGTTGAGTCAAAAGTTTGTAGATAATCTTAAAAATCAATCACTCTCTTTTTCGAGACTTTTTATATATAGGCTAACTTTTTTTTTTAAAATTGTAAGATTACAAGTTCAGCTTGTAAAACTGCAAGCCTAACTAGAAGCCTAAAAGGTCTCGTAAAGAAGTCTAATCGATTTCTAATAATCACTTAGGAACTTTTGACATGCCTTAAGACTTTTGTCCCATCCTGTACATATATATTAACATGTTTATGACGTCGATCATGACGCATTTTTTCTCTGAATCAAACAAAAAAATAAAAAGTACATATAGAACAATATACGAAATATAAATAATCCCATTCGGTAACTTAAAATTATATTGAGCACCTTTTTAAGCACGATTAATTTTTTTGCTGATTTATATTTTATTTTTTTCTTCTGTTCCTTTAATTTTAATTTAACGGGGTACTTGAAATCAGTTTAAAGATTAAAAAAAGCAAAAGAAAATACAAAAATAGGAAAAAAAGAAAAGAAAAAAAATGCCACGTTGAAAACATTTTCCGACCTTATCAAATAGCTGTACGGTGTATCGATGTTTAAAAAATGATTGTGTATATTTTGTGTAATAATATGCACGGTCTTCGATAACGATTCCATTATCCACGATATGTATTCTTAATATCTTCCACTATTTTTCGAACACATACACACAAGCACACATACACAAGCGCGCTGACACTCACACACGCATGCACGCACGCACGCAAGCAAGCAAGCAAACACAAGTGTCTCTTCTATAAAGTTTCACAATCGTTGGAAAAAAGAAAAAATAAATAAAAAATAATAAAATAGAAAACCAAAAAAATACTAAAAAAAAAAAAAGAATTATATTCCGTATATCTCTCTCTGAATGGAACTCGCTAAGGATACAAAAATAAATAAATAAATAAAATAAAGTAAAGAAATAAATTAAATAAATAAATAAATAAATAAATAAATAAATAAATAAATAAATAAAGAAAAGCCGATGAGCATAAAAATCAAATGAACATATTACATTGTCTCGAAAAGTTTTATAATTCTCGGTACTATCTCTCGGCCATGGTAATATTCACCTTTTGAGGTCAAGAATGGCATTCAAGAATTATAAAACATCTTTTCTGAAACTATAGAAAATCAAAATGTTTTTTCCCCAAGCTCGACGAGATCGATATATGTTGTTTTTAAATCTAAATGTGTATACAAAAGTTTGTCGGTAACGAGAACAACAATTACAACAACAACAAAAAGAAGAAGAAAAAAGAAAAAAAAAGGAATAAAAATAAAAAAGTTTTAAAAATGAAAACCAAAAAAAATTAATATAAGAAAAATAAGTAATTAATTAATTAAATAAAATAAATAAATAAATAAATAAAAGTCGAGTACGCCTTTTTGGTAACATTTTTCGTGCCTCGATTACGAAATAAATATATCGAGTGTACACAGGCATGATCAAAAATCGTAGTTTATCGTCTAGATAACGTATATATATATACGCCATATCATCGTGATGATTAAAAATAAAATTTATTGAAATAGTAGAATTTAAGATAGCGTTATACACATTATACGTTCTCTATGGGCTCATTATTATTATATATAGTTATTATTAAACGTGTCTATTAAGTATTAAACGAAAATATCATGCTTGACTTTTCTGTGTGTGAAACTTAAGAAACAAAAAAAGAAAAAGAAAAGAATAAAAAACAAAAAAGAAAAGAGAGTTCTTCGTGTTTTAAACAGCATTGTACCATAGCATTAATAGAAAATACGCTAAACTATTAGAAAAATTAATTTTTTCAAATCCTTCGACGATACTAAACACAACTTAGACTTTTAATGTCTCTCTTTCTCTTTACATGAGAATAAGAATTTCGATATGTAATTATTATTATTATTATTATTATTATTACTATTATTATTATTATTACTATTATTATTATTCGCTTTGCCAATTTACAACATTGTAATCGACAAAAATTTTCAAGTACATTATTATCGATACCATGCTCGATTACCGTCAAGTTTCATTGATACTCTGTTAAAATAGTTTAAGCTCGTTATTATAAATAAATTATCATTATTATTATTATTATTATTATTATTATTATTTTCTTTTGCATTATGCAGTAAGCATTTAGCCACTGCCACGAACATAATCAAATTTTATTCAACCGATTGAACCGAATAGTTCGGAAAGTTAAGATTCAATTTGTGTTTTATGATCTTGTAAGAAATATTAATTTCTTTTCTTTTTTCTTTCTAACTTCTTGACTCGAGTATATCTTATAGTTTATTTGAATCATCACTGGATTTATTTATGAACTGACATTACATAATAAAAAAAAAAAAATTGTATAATGTATCTATTAATTATTAAATAATACCGTGTAACCATTACACACATGTAACAAAAATCCAATGTTGTCAATAAAAATTAAATATTATATATAAAATCTAAATATATTTTTGTATGCTCTTATATATTTCATTTTTTTTATAAAATTATTTTAATATTATAATTATAATCTTATTCCTATGAATAAAAAATTATACGATAGGAATTTTTATGCGAAGAAAAGCATTTTATTTGTAGTTAAAAAATTGGCTATATAAAAAATACAAAATATTTGTATATATTATATTCTAGGTATAATAGATCATGCAAAGTACATAATATTTATTAATATAAAATCATGGACGGATTTAAATATTATCTTTGCTTTGACTATTATTAGAGATTTCTTCAAAGTCATTTTTTTGCACAAATTTTCTTACGTCATTAAAAATGTCAAGCTTATTGTTTCAACTCCAAACATCCTTCATTAATATTTTTAAAGTCCAAATAAAATGTGTATAGTTGTATATCGATATAAAAAAAAATCTTTCAAGTATAGAAAATTGTTTGTTATATATAATTAATAAAAATGTAGTATATATATATATGTATATATATATGTATATATATATATATAGATGTAATGCTCTCTTTAGTATAGAAATGGACGGAATTAAAGTACGTTTCATTTGTAATAGAACGTATGTCTCTCATAACCTATAAGAACACAACATTCATAATATTGAGAGATCTTTGAACTATGTTTGCTAATGACAATATCCATAACTGTGCAACTATTTCTCTAAGAGAATTTTGTAAAAGCTGTAAACTATATATCTTTCCTATATATTTCTAAAAAGTATTTAAAAATATGTTTCTATGTTATGCTATGGAAACAGAAAGTTTACGCGAATAGGTTTTCCCTTCCCATTCTTGGTCAGAGGGAAGAGATTCATGACGTACTTTACAAATACGTGGTCCATATTTGAGTAGTACCATTATAACACCAACTACAAAAAGTGTTAAGCAGGCACTGGCTGGCCAAAATACGTGTAAACTCATTGTGCAATAATTTTAATCTACTTTTCGATTAAAACTTTGTTTTTTCAATCTATTAATCTTTCTTTCAATATTATTTTCTACTTTGTACAAATAAGAAACACAGAGGGTGCTTCTTCTATGCTAATACTAAATGTGTGCAATATTCTCTGATTTTTGTACATACGTTTTTCAATCATAAAACATTAAAATTAAAGTGAAATTAAATCTCACTTTCACGTTTATGCATTTCCAAGTATTCCTGTGAATGAGAACCCTTTCCTTGAGATTCAGTGTCGTGATATTCTACTACTTCAGACTTAACTATCGGATTTGTAGTTTGAACGGATTCTAATTCACTTAAATCCAAAGGTGGAGTTTTATGTGGCAATACAGTCCACAAAGATTGAATGTATCGATTTCCTAACAAAAACAAACTCAGGTTAATTATATCTATATATTATCTATCTATAACTATTGAATACACCTATATGATGAGACTATATACGAATTACGAATAAATATAAAATATAACCTAAAGATAATAATAATAATAGTAATCATATATGAAACAAAAAAATATATCCTATAAATTTTAGATTTACCAGTATGACGATCTTGCCAGTAAGCTCTGTGACGGGAACACCAGCAAAAGACGATATTCAAAAGAAATATAAATCCCCCTATTACAGAACAAATGGTGATGGTAATATAAAACGGCGTAAAATCTCCGTATTCGTGCTTCACAAAATATGGATTCTTCAGGTATTCTTCACGCTCGTCTAGAATGGACATTTTATAAATTTAAGTTATTTCTGAAAAAGAAATAAAACGAGAAATCTCTTGAGTACACATTTACGTGGTTCGACCGTAAACAAATATGCATATGTATATATATATATATATTTATGATAAAAGCATACACATATAAAGTGTATAATCTCTAATTAAATAATATATATCTTATTTTAAACTTGATCATGTTATCATAACCTAACCATTAAAATACGTTAACGTTCGAGACTCAAAAGAAATGAAGTTATGCGTAAACGAAGAACCTAAGGCGTGGCGTTCAACACATACTAATTTTCTTAATACTAAAAATCTTCTCAAATATTGTATATATACCACAATTAAAATATATTAATATTAATAATTACTTATTAATACAAGTTTCGCGTTAGTTTTCTATAAAAGAACGAAACTAAAAATTGGAAATATGAGTAATGAAAGTAACGAATTAAATTACAAGCTATGAATCAATCGATAACGATTTTACATACCATAGATCCTTTTCGTGTCTTCTCCTTTAACGTCGAAAATATATACATGTATTCTTGAAAAATAATATCAATTTGTCTGGATTTCGTAAATATAAGGACACTTATAACAATTAATAAAGAACACACGACACATACGACAGTGATACATAGCGAACCATGTTGGAATGTTTAGTTGCGTCGAAACGTGTATTGGATCAAGTTGTATTGGGCGGGGCATGGTAAATAGTAGGGGTGACTAGAGTGGAAACATCTCTTTGGATTTCTACATACGCTGATACGTCATACGACGCTTGACCAATGAGAAACGAGATTGAAAACATATCGAAAATATATCGAAGCGTGTATACAGCGACTCGAATATCGATATATACATCTAAATACACTAAATATTTCGAGACTCGTATTCCGAATCAATATAACCTACTTTGTAAAAAATATATTTTAATAAAAAATGATTTTAATGTTGTCATCATAAGATTAATATTGTTATACGTGTGGATGCAATTGTAATATTGGTTTGAAAAATATCATTCTTAAAATAAATTAGTAGATAACAAAATTATCAAAAGCTAGGTTATTTTTATGATCTACACAATCTACATTAAGCAATAATTAGCTGGTGTGTGTATATATATATATACCTATAAGCATCACATAATTTAGGCTCTATACTGCTTGTCCAGCTTTTGTTTAGGTCTGTGTAAATACTCAACAGGAATTGCAATATGCAATTTATAACATTTATGTATATATAATTTATATATACTGTGTATTTATACCTAAATAAATAAATAAATTCAAATTCAAATTCAAATTATAATATATATTAGAACTTAGAGTTATTAGCTTAATTCTATCTTACTTTGTATACAGACTATATCTTATCTTTAATACCTTATAGATACTTCTTACAATGCATTTGAAATTTTCTTTTATTTCTGCGTTGCTATTGGTGCAGACTGACTCGATGATTTTGAATCGCGCATAGAAGCACTACGTCTTCGTTTAATTTCTTCCTTACGTCTATTCTTTGCCTCCTTTTGTCTTTGAGCCAGCAACTTGGCATAATCAGCAGCCTGCTCCTTACGAGCTAAGCAACGCCTCTTCTTCAATGCACGCCTATGTCTTCTTCTCTGTAGATACATACGAATAGATCGTTATTATTTAAACTATTCGATAATATCGATTAACGTCGATAGCTATTTTTTTCTACTATACCTGTAACGTTAACGGAGTAATAAGACGCTGTATTTTAGGTGCCTTTAGTCGTTCTTTCTTGCCTTCTTTCTGAACAGGTCTTTTAACGACGAATTGACGTACGTCGTCCTCCTTTGTAAGATTAAAAAGCTTACGGATTTTGCTAGCTCTTTTTGGTCCTAAACGTCGTGGAACTTGCGTATCGGTAAGTCCAGGAATTTCCTGAATAAAAATAAATATTGATAGAATTAGATACTATAATTATCTAATAAAAGAAATAATTTATCAATTTTTAATTGTTTCATTAGTACACTGAGAAAGAGTCAAAGTAATGGAACAGTTTCCCAAATTAAAACGATATTTAATCTACCATGTCTACGATAGTACTTCAAGATTATTTATCTGTCTTGTGTACACCCTTACAACATGGAAATATATAGCATTTCTAAATTTATCTTACCTGCTCTCCCTTCTTCACAATTACCAAGGCAAGTACCGACAAATTCGCATCAACGATGCAACCACGTACAGATTTACGTTTCCTTTCGCCGTCACGTCTAGGTCTGTAGCACGAATGTCCCTTCGACAATAATAAACGTACACGACCTATTAAAGGTATTGTTATAACATTATTCTTAAGACAAATGGAGTTATACATACGATATTAAACTAAATTAAAAAAGTACTTGCCATTGGTTAAAATACCCTGTTTCATAGGGAAACCTTGTTTGTCATTGCCACCAGCAATACGTACTACATATCCCTTCCATTCATCTCCAAGAGAATCAGCTTCCACTTCTGCTCCCATTCGTTTTTCATAAAACATCCGGAGCTTATGTTCGTCCGAAATCTCGAATAATTTTTGGCATCCCGTTGCCGGGAACGATACGTTCAACTGTAACAGAACAATCATTAATGAACATTTAAAAAAAAAAAAAATTTAATAAAAATTTTATTATAAACAAAAATAAATTTATTACAAAGGTTAGATTGTATTCTCAACGCTTATTCGTTAATTCGTTAATGACGTTAATTAGAAAAATAATATCGAAAATTCATACTCTTAAACGAATATAATGTATTATTATATGAAAATATAAATATATAATCAAAGCTTTTAAACTAATAAACAAATAGCGGTAGCAACATCAACGACGATGATTTGAATAATCTGTACTAAATATAAAAATATGATTTGTTGAAATTACTAATGCGAAAGAAATATTTACGAGACCTCATAGTATTTTTAAAAGTAATTCAATTGTTTGAGGGAAGAAGGATCTTAAATATATTATTGGATACGTACCTTCATTGTGAAAAGATCTAGACACTTACGAGCTACGAACGAGAAAGACCATTAACTAGAAATACATTCGTCAAAGTGCGTTAACTGGATATCCTTCGGATTACCGCAATGCTGCTTTCTGATTGGCTTGTGAGCTTCCATATGGCGCGACTGTCGCGCTCTCTGGTGACGCTGTTGAGCTACTACATATCTAGATGAAGATAATAAATTAAATTTTAGTTAAAAAATTCTTTTTTTTTACAGAAAAAATTTTTATATACAATTATGAATAGAAAATATTACAAAAAAAATATATTAATTTTTTTACCTATTACGAAGATATACAACATAATATCAAATATAAGAGCATAAAAATCACGAAACATTTTATTAATATGTATTGTCAATATATAGATAAATTTATTTACTAAATAATTAATTAAAATAATTATTTCTTTTCAATTTTTACTTTGTATGTAAAAAAAGAATTAGTAAATTGAGTAATAAATTTCTATTTATGATACATCCCTTTTCATTCTAAACGAATATTTTATAAAATTATAATTTATAAATATTTAATCATGTGTAGTTTATATATATAAAGCTTCGTATAGAAAAAAAATTCCTATTACACTCCTACTTAATTTATAATCGTCACACACACACATGTATATATATATATATATATATATATATATATATATATCTTTTTTTTTATATAGTGGTATAAAAGTTAAGGTTAACTTTATTGTTATTAATTATATATTTGTGTAAATTCGTAAATATGAGGAAACGATATGCAAATATGTAAAACAAGATCAATAAACTTCTAAAGAACATTGAAATATTTTATATGATTTCTATATATTAACAGTGAACACGATATATTAATTATAGACTAATACAATTTTGATTTTTTTTTAAAATGCTTTCGTCATCCTTTTTACAATTATTACGATGTAAGTTTATTGATTGATATAAAATAGTACACTACTATTACTGTTATTGATTTGATTGAAAATTTTATCAATTGTGTTACTATCATAAATTTTATATAAACTTTGTCAGTTGTGTTACTACTATAAATTTGTTATAGTTCAAACATGTCGGATGTCACAATTTACATTTGTACCTGTATCCAATCCGGTCAGACAAGAAGATATATTACAATTAAGAAATTTTATAGAAAATAACAATGAAATATGTGTTTTAACCGGTGCTGGGGTTTCCACAGAAAGTGGGATTCCAGATTATAGATCTGCAGGTGTTGGTATTTATGCGAGAAGCAGTCGAAGACCAGTTCTTTACAAAGATTTTTGTTCTAATGAATTTATTAGAAGACGATATTGGGCAAGAAATTATATAGGATGGCCTAGGTTTGAATTATTCTTTCTTATTTAAATAAAATATATTGTACAATATATTATGATTGAATATATTTAGAAATTTTTATAATATAGATTTTCAACGTTTCAACCAAATGATACTCATAAAGTATTAAAAAATCTTGAAGAAATAGGCAAGGTGTCATATATCGTTACACAAAATGTGGATAATTTACATACAAAAGCTGGAAGTAAAAATGTTATAGAACTTCATGGTACAGCCTTTAGAGTAATGTGTCTTAATTGTACTCATAAAATAGAACGATCTAACTTTCAAAATATTCTTAAGGAACTCAATCCACTTTTAAATAGTCATTCTGAAATGATAAGACCTGATGGAGATGTAGATTTAACTCAGGTATTTTTGATAATAATTTAATAAATGTTATCTATATGTATATTTTTATAACAATTTGTATAATTTTTAATAGGAAGAAACTGAAGGGTTTAGTGTTCCACCATGTGGAAATTGTGGTGGTATATTGAAACCAGACATAGTTTTTTTTGGTGATAATGTACCCCGCCAAGTTGTAGAAAATGTAAAAAATATAGTAGAGCAATCAAGTTCATTATTAATTCTTGGAACTTCTTTAAGTACATTTTCTGGTTATAGAATTGTACTTCAAGCTCTAAATGCTAAAAAACCTATAATGTTAGTAAATATTGGTAAAACTAGAGCAGATGATGATATATCTATTAAAATAGAAGGAAGGTGTGGATATATACTTCCTAAAGCTTGTAGATTTAATAATTCAATTATAAAAAATAAAGTTTATTCTTAATCATGTCCATTAGCGTTGTTCATTTTTTGTTCTTGAAATCGTACTGTCATTAAATTATAATATTTACAACTCGCGAACAAAACAGAATTTAATTATATTTTTCAATCGTTATATTTGTGTACTATTAATATATAATTATGTAAAAAGATCATGTTTACCTTTCAAATGTGTGTGGACAAGATTAGAAAACAGTATGATATTTTATATAGATTTAATGTTTCATTACAAATGCTTAGTAACATAGTCATTTATGACATGTATATTGTTATTTCATTAGTTGGAAGATTTGGATTCTTTAGCATGTTGAAGACTCTGAGTAATATATAATTTAGCTAAGCTTTGTGCACAGAATTGCGATATATGTTCGCTGTAAGTATTAATTTGTCCTGCAACAATCATTGGATTTAATCTTGGTGGTACTGGTAAAGGTCTCATTATTTTGTTAATATCATCATCAGGGAGTGGTGGTTCATCTTTAGCAGCTCTTGCAGCATTTTCTTGAGCTCTCTTTGCTAACAAACGATTTTTGTCTTGCTGCTGTCGAACAACTAATTGTTGATATCTATTGAATTTCATAGCTTCTTGATTTAATTCATCTACGCGATCCATCAAACAGCGTAGTTGATTTTCCAATACTGTAGCAGTTCCAAGATCTAAATATTTAGTGCCTTCTTCTTCTGGAATCATTTCTTCCAACTCTGACATCATAATATTTGTTAAATTACTATTTTTTATAACTACAGGAATCTCGACAAAAAGACTTTCATAACCAATTTTAAGAGCCCGTAAAGCTTCGGGTGTAAATTCGCCTTCCTTATACATTTGTATAGCTTGTGGAGTGAGACGATACGCTTTAAGAGTTAAAAAGCCTCTAGCAGACTTGGCAGTGTCATAAATAAGCACAACAGATTCTTCTATAGATGTTTGATAATGATATTGCGATTCCAAAAGTGATACATTTAAAAAATTACCAACGTCTGCACTTTGATACCATCCAACGTGAAAGTGATCAACGTTAACCCTACGAATAAAAAAAATACATAGATATACAATATAAATAATCTGCAATATATTACAAAATTTATTTATACGTACCATCTAAGTCTACGCATCATAGCTAATTGATACTCTTCTTCGTCAGCAATTTCATCGTTTTTAGGAAAAGGAAAACAATTAGTGATTTCCAATCTATTTTGTACAACTAAACCAAGAAGTGCACCTTGTGCAACTTCCATGTTGCTCATAGACTCCTCATGACAGTGTTTTACCATTTTCATTACCACTAATCCATCGCATTGAACGTAATCAATTCGTGGTTCTACTTCAGGAATTCTTCTTGACTGTGTCCTTGAAGCCATTTTGATAGAAAGAAATAATAGATTTTAAAAGGCACGAAAAACGAGGTTTTTATCGAAGTCTGTCACTCAGATTCACACACAATTCGGCCGACCCATGCCGATTACAGAAAAAGAACAATCATAGAGTTTCTTTATAGTAGAAATGTCGACTTGTAACTATTTCGTCGATTAAGCGCTACCTCGTGACAAAAAAAAGAACTTTGATCTTAAATTTTATAAGTTAATCTATAAAAAAATTAAACAATTAAACTATATAAAAGGATTAAATTAAGCAGAAGTGAAGAATATTTTCGATGATCTACTTCTGTATGAATTAATTCGTCAATAACCTATCACGTGACTAAAGATTAATTTGTCAGGATTTAATACATCTATGAATTAGTTAGTTAATGGTTTATAATATATCTACGAAGTAGTTCGTCAATGATTCATAACGTTCTACGAAATAATTCGTCAATGCGCAATTACAGTAGGTCGTTAATAAGGGATTAATTATAAAATTTATAATTAGTTATTACATATTAATATTACAGAAATATACTATGCTACAATAAAAGTCGTGCGATCAAATATTGCTTGTGCCTATATACGTATACCCATATAATATTATTACATTTAACATACTTGTATATAACATACTTGTATTAGACACGTATAAAGGGAAAAAAAAAGAATGTTATTTATTATTATAAAAGAATATTATTTGATTTGAAAGTATGCGATTTTGATTCGTCATTTTTATAAACATTCAATTGAAATGTTAGGTTAAATCTATCTTCCAATAAATAAATAATTTTGTTTATTACAAGATGACAAATAATGAATAATTATTGATTATTCTAAAGTCTGACGTGGTAGATAATACATTTTTTAAAACTTACTACTAGATAGCGCTTCGATCGCTGTGTTCTATTTCCCCTCATGGGGGTTCTCTTCCTACGCGTTTTCAAGATTTTACGTCATGAATTTTTATGAACGTAATTTTTGTTCGATTTTATTAATCAAAGACTCGTTTGAATGATAAATTTTTTTTATACGAGATCATTGTTTTCATTATTGTAGCTACATGCACCGATTGATGTCTCGACTCAGGTTTTTCAATTCACGCGCGCTTATGACATAAGGGGTAATATAATTTCACAGACACACACATCGATATGAGGGATCGAGAGAAGGGATAAGATCCGTTTTTAGTTCATTTTTTTTCCGCAATCGTCGCTAAAGTCACACACGTCTCGACCGATATTGGTTGAACAGCTTTAATACCATCGTGTTCGTTTGTAGTTGGAAAAGCAGAAAAAGTGTATAACGGAGTCTTAGTCGTCGTGCGTCGCAAAATATAACCTCTTCAATAAAATGATACAATTTTTATCTGCATCGCTTAAAGTTCTGTTCTTTCGACAAATTTGACTTAACCAAACTCGAATTGTTTTATCATCGCGGTAATAGACTAAATACACGCATCATGAAAGTTATCGTGAAAAAACTTCAGGGGAAAGAATATATTATCGATGTGAGTAATACAAATATTTCAAATTTTGTAAACCTGTACTATGTTTGTTTTATATATATATGTAATCTTACTTCAATTGATTTGATTAGAAATTTATGTTGGTTTAGTCGAAATATCGCGTACTTTATATCGTCTGTCGTGCATGATATATTCCATTGTTTCAGATTATGCCAACAGAAACTGTCTTACAACTGAAGCATAAATTAAGTGACCTTTTAGGCATTGATGTACCACAACAAAGATTGTTGCTTACGGGCAAAACATTGGCCGGTAAAGTGATTTAATATTGCATTAACAAATTTATATGTGTATACACATACACACACACACAATACATATATGCGCGCGCACACACGTCACACAAAAGAAAAGTAAAAAAAAAAAAAAAAAAAAGAAAAAAAATCTTATTATTAGTCATATTCGATTTTAGATGAACAGCCATTAAGTTTTTATCCAGCAATTAAGGATGGAAGTAGACTTAACTTAGTTGTTATAAAGAAAGCAGAAGAAGGACCAAGTGAGGCTAAATCTTATCACAAAACTGGAACGCAAATTTTGAGAGATGAGGTTACCAGAGTTTTAAGGCATTATTATACAGAATCTGAAGCAGAATCAATCGTTAATGAGCTAATAAAAGACTTGAAGAACAAAGTAAATAACCTTAGTTACGACGACTTGGAAAGATTTGCAACAGCATTATTACAGGACCAAGAGAATATAGCTTAAGATTATTTCAATTTTGCAATATCGCTTATCAATCGATTACTTCGAATATAACTTTATTTAATCGATATCTTGCCTCATTGTACCCCACATTCGATAGTATTTAAGAAAGATAAAAAATATCATATATATCATTGGGAAATGTTAATTAATTTTTTTTCTATTTCTTATTTTTTATTATTTTATGATATAATCGCGAAAAAAATACGTTTATAACATTGATCTAATATGGATCAGCAAGATCCACTTGACGGTAGTATCTTGCTACCAGACATATAAACAAATTTAGTGCTCCTATTTCGTGTTCTTCCAACTTTTTCTAAATAAACAGAAATGTGTAGCATTAGAAGTGTAATTTTTATAAAAATTTACGATTTGAGAAAAGTTCAGTAATTGAAGACAACAAGCATATCTTATTATATTACATTTTATACTAAGCTTTTACTCGAGTTAACATAATTTATAATCAATGCCAAAGCTGTGAGTACAGTTGTTATAATAGATTTTTTTTTATAAATTTTGTTCCTTTTTTTTTTTTTTTTTTACACCATTAGAATAAAATTGTACTGAACTTTTCTGGAAATGAAAAATATTGTAAGTAAATATATATTACAGAATTTGCTCTGATAACAGAACATGCTCTAGCCAAAGAACGCAAGCAAGAGCATGTATCAGGATTCAATGGTAGATCCAAAACAACCAATAAAGCATAGAGCCATTGTCCAATTTTGTATTCAATTTTTCCTTGTGTTTGTACATATTCAACTAAATATTCCAAGACTTGTTCTATTAATGGTTGTTTCATACGTAAAAGAGTTGTCAATGTTGGACTATGAGTTTCGTTTTCATTACTACATTTCTCGGAACAGTACGTGATCCAACCACGTTGATCGTCTATATTAGGCTGGAATGGTAATCACAAGTATTTTTTTAAATAAAATCTATACTATGCTTTTAGTAATTTAAGAAAATATATAGATTTATGTACCAGTTGTGTCTCTTGAGATTTCCATTTGCATTTAGATGTTCTGATCTCATCTTGGATTTGAATAACATATAATTTTAAATCTGTGAAATTTTCTAATTGGCATTCTTGCCATTCAGTAGTAGGAGCTAGACATGGTGGTGCTTCAACACATCCTGCTAACTATTATTGTATTTATTTCGTGTTGTTTAAATAATATTATATTAATATAATCTATCAGTATCACATTAACTTACATGTTGAACATCTATGGTAGGTTTCTTGAAACATTCTTTATTTATATCAGCCACTACTATATCCGCACATTGTTGAGCTTCTATTCTATAATAGAAAATAAAAAAAGATGAAACAATGTGAATATATTTTATCTATTAATGTTAATAATACAGTACTACTTACACAACACGCTTGATGTAATCTCCTCCAGAAATAGGAGGTTGTTTGAGATCAATATCTTCATCAATATCTCCTACATAAAATGCTGGTTCTCTTAATGAATCCATTTCATTTCTTCTTTATTATTAAATATCAGTATTTAAATACTAATTGTAATTGATTTAAAATATTATCCCTACAATGTATATCTCTTGCGAAAAATCTGTTAATGTTGTAATATCACTCATATACATACAAATTTAACTTATGTATAAATTTGTTTTATAATTAAATTAATTTGAATGAAACACGTTATCTACAAAAATAATTTGTTTGTTGTCTAACGAAATTTTCATACGTTCATTTTGTACAAGCTTGGTAGTACTGTCTTATAAATTTGTATAGGGATATACGATCCTATGATATTGAATTAGTTGGAATTATGGAAAATTCAAAATGCGTGTAAAATACGAATTCGCAATGGATCATTTTTTATGATAGTTTAATGTAAAAGAAATAAAAATATATTTTAAAAAAGAAGGTTAGAAAGTTAAAATGGCAATTAGAGTATAACAACCAATCGGAATTGAGCTTAAAGTATCGGTCATCGATAATTGGTTAGAGAAATCGATGTGATTGAAGAAAATAAATCAAAAGAATGTTCGTATTTATGTAAATATTTTTATTGCATAGTTGGAAACACTGAGCTATGAATTTGAGATGAAAAAAAAGTTATTTCCCAGTACTAATTTTCATATACATGTATCAGTGGATTATCTTCTTCTTTGCATAGGTAAATTAATATACAGATTTTATGATTCGTTCGAAATATGTATTTGATTGACTTTGTTAGTTATCGTATTAATTTCTGTTCGCACTAAAAAAACATTGAAATATTTTTTCTCTGTACTATTACATTTAATGAACTTATAGCTTCGATGATTTTATAATTATTTAATCCATGTACAATGTAACGTATAATAAAGTAATATTTAAACAATAGTTATTATAATTAGATTAAAAAACACCGTTAAAGATAAAATAATTTTATTTTAACATTTCTGTACAAGTAAATCCGGAGTCGTTGATTGTTTAATATTGATTAGTATAGGATGCGCCTCGTACAAAATCACCAAAGATTTGCAGTAAGTCTGTAGAAGTCGTTGAATGCGCATACGCCTTAAGCGATATTGGTCGAACGGACCTTAGTTTGTTTTGTTACGCTTTCATTATCCTCTCAAATATATTTTTGAATATTAATAATTTATAAATAGAGATAATGTTTTCGCGTGCAATAAACAAGATATTTAAGAGATCATATTGTGAAAGAATTTTAAAGTGTCGTGTTTATTCATCAAATACGCCACAATTAAATAAGGGTATAAAAATTAGTTAGGTTATATTTTCTGAGAAAATTTTGTTAAATATTTTAACATTAATATTCATAGGCGAGGAACCTGATCCGGCACCAATATTTTTTAATCGAGAGGTACAGGAGACATTGCAGTTATTAACACGAATCGATTATAAGAAGGTTGTTAGAAAACGTTTGACCGGTGAAAAGTTAAAATGTCCTGAATATAAATTTCTGACCGATAAAGAATTACAAGAAGCTTTGGATCTCGGAAAAAAGAGAGCCCATAAGCGTTTGCAAATGCCTCCTGTATTAAAGGCGAGAAAAGAAATAGATGTGATATTAAGTAAAGATGAAGCGTTAGAAGGATTCGATACAAGTAAATACGTTTTTACGGATATAAGTTTTGGTATAAGAGATAGGGATAAATTCGTAGTAATTAGGGAATTGGATGGCACACTTAGACAGGCGAAATGGGAAGAACGAGATAGACTAATTCAAGTCTATCATCCTATAGAAGGAAAAGAAATAATACCTCCAAAATTATTTCAAGGAGAATATTTTGAGGTTAGAAAATGAGATAAAAAATAAAGTAGAAAAATGATCACTATTATTATTATTATTATTATTATTATTATTATTTATATAAACTCTTATATTATGTTTAAGGATTTATTGAAACGAGAAGTCTATGAACATATATTAGATCGTGCTTGCCTTCAATACGATCCTGATGATCCAGAATATAAAAGGGTTACAGAGGCAGTTTACGAAGACATAAATAAAAAGAAGAAATTCGAATATTTAAGATCCACACGACATTTTGGTCCTTTAGCCTTTTATCTTGTTTGGAGTAAAAATATTGATAAATTGCTTTGCGAAATAATTGAATCAAGAAAAATTGAGGAAGCTGTGGCATTGATACGTCTTTATCAAAAGATACACCCTCAAGCAAATTCGGCTACAACAAAGTGTGAAAGTGAAGATCCTATAGAATTAATATTGCATTATGCCTCGTTAGATTCACCTGTAGATACTTTAATTAAGAAAACTGTAGCAGTATATCAAGAATTAGAAAGAGAAAGGCAGAAAGTCGTTGAAGGTATTAAGAAAGCTCATGGTATTGATCCAGATAAGTCATAATTTCTAAATGGATAAATAAATAATGAACTGATATTAAATATAATACGGATCGCGTTTTTTTTTCCTTACGATCATCGTCACCATTATCATCATCATTATAATCATTATAATCGTTATGGAACCTATAGGAATAATGAAAGGAATTAGACATATTAACGTACTTCAATAATGAATTTAAGATCCTTTTATATGGTATGTTATGGTTAGCTTTATTCATTGTACGTACGGTGAAATAATCGATGGATAACAGATGAGCATTGCTAGGATATAATTCGATGATTATTACTCGATTATTTTATTACGTAGTAGTTACTTACAAACATTTACAAATGTAACAATTCAATTCGATTTAGCTTACAGGATCGTCAGAAAACATTGCACCTAACTTGCTAATATTATTAATACGGAAAAAGTATAATTGATTCAGTGTTTATCATCCTTCTACAGAAAAAACGAAGAATTTTTATCATTTTTCTTGGCGTTCGATAAATTTACAATTATTAATGTATTATAGTAACTTTTATCGCACTTCAACTTATCGTCATATTAGAAATAATAAATAATCAATTAATGATTTATTTCTATCGTCATAAATTAGAAAAGAAAAAAAGAAAGAAGAAACAACAAAAATAATAATTGACACAAGAAAATAGATTCATAATAATAATAATAATAATAATAATAAAATAATACAATAATAATACAAATAAAAAAAAATAATAAAAAGTAATTCTTTTTTTCAAAGTATACAAGAAGTTACAAGGGGAGGAAGATGAAATTTGTACGAAAGAGATAACGTGAAAGATAAAGATAAAGATAAAGATAGAGAGAGAGAGAGAGAGAAAGAGAGAGGGTGATAAAGAGAGAAAGGGGGTAGGGTGGGGATGTCTCGTTGAGATCGTATATCTTTCCGTAAATATTTCAATAAGCACTTATCCTTTAATATCTATTATCATCATTACTGTCTTTATTCTTTATTCGTATGTCTCTTAGCATGGAGATAATCATTATCGGATTATTCATGGTAAACACCGTGTGAACAATAAAAAGTTGGAAGGAAAAAAGTTGGTAGAAAAAATCAAAATCTCTTCTTATGAAAAAAATTCAATTCTACTAATTATTTTTTTCCTCTTCTTTTTTTTTGTTATCGAAGATCCTGGAAGGAAAAGCATATCAAATATGTTTGTATTCCCATGTATATGGATTGTAATAAATATATGTATCTATTAGGCCCTCTCGAAGCACAAAGTCATACCCATCGAGTATATGCATCATAGGTCACTCCTTTTTTCCATTTTTTCTTTTTCTTTTTTTTTCCATTTCACTTTATTTTATTTTATTTTATTTCTTTTTTTTTTTGCTTTTCTCCTCTTCTTTCTTCAATGGCCTCGACCCGAGTTACAAAGAGAATATTCAAAAGATGTGTGTTGTGTGGCCAAGCGATTGTCTTTGAAAAAATCGATCTTTAGAAGTTACATCTTAGAGACATACATAATATGTAATAATCCTTCTTCTTTTTTTTCTTCTTCTTTATCACCAGCTTCATCTTCGTGACACTTTAAGAAGTCGCACATAAAATTCTTCTAAAAAGGAGCCTGTGCATCAATTTCGTTTTAATTCGCCGAGAGCTGCCTGTATTTCTCTGATATATATGTACATATATATATACACACACATATATATATGTATATATATTGTCCCGATTAATATAATAATAATAATAATAATAATAATAATAATAATAATAATAATAATAATAATAATAATAACAATAATAATAGTACTAGTAGTAATTGCAATAATAAAAATATATTATAATAATAGTAAGAATAATAATAGTAGTAATTGCAATAATAAAAATATATTATAATAATAATAAGAATAATAATAATAATAATTGCAATAATAAAAATATATAATATAATAATTATAATAATAATAATGAACAATAACAATAATAATAATTTTAATTCATTATCCATCGCTTGTCTAATCTCACGAGAGATTTTTGTAATGCTTCTTTTCTATTACCGATCGATCGTATATACCGTACAATTATCATTTCGTTTATCTTCTTATTTCTTTTTGTTCTTTCTTTCTTCTTTCTAATCATAACCTTTCCTTCGAAATGCATTTAGCATATCTCACAAATTTTCTCGTTTATGTGTTCGTTTACATATACGAATCGTGGTCATTTTACCTAACGTTAACTAGCAGTCAAAACGAATGATCCTATTATTATTATTATTATATAAATATTAACTACGACAAGTGTTTAGAAAGTATACCTCTCGATGCGCCGAGGATATTTTTCTCTCTTTGATCGCGGATCAATTAAAACGTCTATTCGTCTGTCTCTCTCTCTCTCTCTCTCTCTTCTCTCTCTTCTCTCTCTCTCTCTCTCTCTCTCATCATCGTCATCGAATATTATTATTTCCTTTTATCTTCTTCTTTTTCTTCTTAATCTTCTTTTCTTTTTTTAATCCTTTTCTTTTCTTTTCTTTTTTCTTTCCGTTCTTGTTCTTTTTATTAATCGAGAAAAAAATCTCACGTGTCTACAAGGATGTTCACGGTTGTTTTATTTATTTTTTCTTCCCTTTCTCTCTTTCTTTCCTTTCTTCTATTTATTTATTTATTTGTTGATTGATTGATTGATTGATTGATTGATTGATTGATTAATTTATTTATTTATTCCGCGATAATCGATAATAATCGGAGATTAGTACCATCGTCAAAGTCATCGAATCGTATCGATCCAAAATGGATAATGATGATGATATGATGATGATGATGATCACGATGATGATAACGATAATGATGATGATTATTTTCGATCTTAATTAAATCTTGTTTGAAGCGATCGATAGATGATATTAGCTCGTTATTACGTTCGTTTAGATGATTAGAACGTTGTTTTCTTTTTTTTTCTTTTAATCGGTTCTTACTTATTAATAATTGTGTGTGTGTGTGTGTGTATATATATATATATATATATATATATATATATATATATATATCGATCATAGTCATACAATTGTTTTTTTTCGTGTTAGTTTTTTTTTTATTCTTTACATGTGGCATTACGAAGATATTAGACGTATTAAGATTAGGAAAAGAATGTTATCTTCCTTATTTTATATAATTTGTTTCCTCTCTCTCTCTCTCTCTCTTTTTTTCTCTCTCTCTCTTTCTCTCTCTTTCTCTCGTTATTTTTTATTATTATTTATTTCTTCGTTTATTTTGTTTATCTTGTCGGATCCAAGAAGCGTATACATAAAAGTTCATTATTCGAACATGATCATCGAGAATATATTTTTAATTAATATGGAAAGTATAAGTACGACTTTGATACGAAAGAGGAGTTCGCGCCAACGAGATCTATCGATCTATCGATAGATCGATCGATCGATCTATTTTTCCCTCTTTTTCTCTCTCTACCTCTCCCTCCCCTTGTATCCATTTTGTTGTTGCCGTTGTTGTTGTTGTTGTTTACAGGAATACGCAATTATTTTCTTGTATATTCGCATCACGATGTGTCTATCTACCTATCTATTTTATTATTTTTTCTTTTTTTTACGTTCTCTTTTATATGTGTGTATATATATATATATATATATATATATATATGTATGTATGTATATATACACACACATACACATACAATCCACTTACATAATTATGTATATAAATTGTTCGTTTATTTATTTATTTATGTATTCATGTCATCCGTCGTTAAAACGCGTTTGTAAAAGCTTGCGTCCATGATGATTTATTTAAGCGCAATGTGTCGTGTCCGATATACGCATTCATTCCTAAAGGATCTAGATAAAAGATCTAGATAGAAATCTAGAGATAAAAGTTTTGTATTTAGTTACCTCTTTTGTTTTTCTTTCTTGCGTATTTTTTTTATTTATTTATTTATTTTTTACGTACGTTCTAACGACGACGTACGAAAGAGGATGTTAGAGTAAAATATGTCGGTTTTTTAAAAAAATCTACGCTTCGTCTCTTTTTATTTCTCTCTCTCTCTCTCTCTCTCTCTCTCTTTCTGTCTGTCTATCAGTCTATCTCTTCTCTTTTTTTATGCATGTATCTCTTCTCTTTTTTTTTCCCTTTAGATTTCTTTTTTTTTCTTTTTCATTCATTTTTTCCCATTATTTGGCACGAACGTATCACGACCGAACAAAATTTTATAATAATCGAAATGTTATTACTAGAGAGAGAGAGAGAGAGAGAGAGAGAGAAAGAGAAGAGAGGGGAGAGGAAGAGGGGGAGAGAGAGAGGAAGAGAAAGAGAGGAGAGAGGGAGAGAGGGAGAGAGAGGGAAGATATATTCGAGATTCTTCCCTTTCACTTTCCTTGGTCTTTTTCATTATTTTTCGATGACGATGACGACGACGACGACGTTAACTCGCGAGAATGATTTCGATTAGCTCTAATGGTTTAGAAGATAAAAGTAACCGTCTTTTCGGTCACAGAATGTCC
>NC_066600.1:882500-930000 GCF_905475345.1 Vespula vulgaris | reverse complement strand
ATTTGATCGCAGGGAACAATAATGTTGATCAATAAATTATAATAATGATCACGTTTGTGATTAAAACACTTTGATTTACATTTGATATGTCTGAAAGAGAATTTATATATATATATAGATTGTTGTTTCTTGTTTTTACACAGCAAAAAAGGGAACAATAATTATAAAGTAACGACAAGAAAGAAATATGTATATGTAGATGAAAATATAATAGTAAAAAGAATTTGAGAAGAAGCATGTATTAATAAAAATAGATATATATAGGTATATATATATATATGTGTATATATATATAAAATTTTAAAGTGGTTAAAAAGTAAGTATGTAACGGCAGGTTGAACTGATAGGAATCGCTCCTGAAGCGTTCCGCCAGATCACGATCATTAATTATATTGCAATTATTTGCATAACTATGCAAAGAGAAAAGAGGACGTTTTTTGTTTTAATAATATACATATATAAATTATTATCATTTATAATAATAATAATATATATATATTATTACAAGGACACGATTAAAACGAGCCATGTAACTACTCTCGCCTAATTGATAAAAAAGAATAGCTAAATGAAAGAAAAAAAAAGACGCATTACCGGAGGGATCACCTTCACCGTTTTTTTTTTGAGGATTGAAAATTATTAAAAATTATTTGATTAAAATATTTCTTTTCTTTTTTCCTTTTTTGATTTTTGTGCTGACTTTTTTCTAATACAATCCGATATGAATCATTATATTACTGTATTAATTATATGATTCTATCCGTAAATTATATCTTTTGGCAGAATACTTCGAGCGTGTCGTATAGATTGATAAATAGTAATCGACAGCTTATAAGGATTTTGTGCAGCAGACAACAAAGTTTGTATAAAAGAAAAGATAAAATATATATATATACATATATATATATATGTATATTTAGTATGTATATATATATATGTAACTGTAAAGTATGCAATATTTATATATATAATATATAAAAAACTGTACATAATATCAGCAATGATAAGATCGATAATAGGAACGTGATAACGATAATAATGATAACAAGGATAACGAATATAACGTTAATAATGATTATGACGATGATTATGACGATGATAATAATAATAATAATAATAATAATAATAATAATAATAATAATAATAATAAATAATAATAATAATAATTAATATAATGATAATAATGTTAATCATAATAATAAAAAGGAAATGGGGTCGGTAGTAGGGGTGGGAGGTGGCCATAGTGATAACAGTGACGATGAAGGTGATGATCGTGATGATAAGTAAGAGTGTAGTAGCAATAATAATTATAATAATTTTATATAAATATAAATCAGTAAACAATTACTCGTGACTGGTCTGTATGGCCTCCTTGAAGTTAGAACTCCACTTCCAGCCATACTAAAAAATTAATATTATTTTCACTATCAGTGAGCTGCAACTTTATGATTTTTTTTTGTTTCTTTTTTTTTGTTTTAATTTAAAAAAAAAAGGGGAAAAAAATTCTTTTTTCTTTTTCATCGTTTCAAAGTTTTTAAGAACAAATTTGTCTATTAAACACAATTACGATGCGTAACCCGCGTCGCTCGCGTTTGGTCAAACTAATTAAAGGAACGATACGTAGAGAGCTTTACGACAGATCTTTCTCGCTTCGCTCATTTTTTTTTTTTTTAATTATTTATATAGAGAATCGATCATTGTATCGATTAATTACAAACGTACTATTCTTTTTGTACAGGATGGGCTATAACTCGTGATATTTAAATGTCGATGAATATATCAATTATCAATTAAAAGCAAATTATATCAGAAAAGAATAAAAGAAATTATATTTGCGATTTATTATTAAAGATTATATTATTTAATTACGTTAAAATACAAAGAAAGAAGAAGAAATCGATAAAATTACATATACTAAAGAATATATTGAAATCATCGAAGT
The DNA here is from genome assembly GCF_905475345.1 of Vespula vulgaris. Classification (NCBI taxonomy): domain Eukaryota; kingdom Metazoa; phylum Arthropoda; class Insecta; order Hymenoptera; family Vespidae; genus Vespula; species Vespula vulgaris. Next base: position 928,058 of record NC_066600.1, on the reverse strand, counting down.
ATTAATTCTTTTGTGAAAATAAGATAAAGTGATTGAGAGATACGGCCCATCTTGTGTGATAATAACAATCTATATGCACATAAACATATGTATATACCCGAGAATCTATATATAATATATACCGGTATAATCGTCGCGACGCAGATTTTCGTCATTTAAGATTGAACAGCTAACATTGAGATTAATAAATCTGACGAAACATCGTCATCGTTATCGCCGTTTTATTTTTTTTTGCTCTCGAAGGAATGATAATAATAATAATAATAATAATAATAATAATAATAGTAATAGTAATAATAATAATAATAATAGTAATAATATTAATAATAATAATAACAACGATAATAATAATAATTAAAAAACAAAGAAAGAGTAAAAAAATTGAATATACAAAATGGGACAATAACTTTGATAATCTTGAATATTAATGTTCTTCTTAAAGATATAGTGATATTTTGTTAACAAAAGTCTCATGGTTAGAAGACAACTGTAATATGGCAGCAATAATTTTTTTGTAGATAGATACATGAAGAATATACGAAGACGACCAACTATGTTTTTTGTAATGAAATCATGTTTTTGATTGCATTGATCGGTGCAGCTCGATGCTCTCTATGCAAAAATATTAACCCATATATTCTCAATAAATAATTAGTTTAGGAGATATTTTAATTTAAATATTGCTAAGAAACCACGTATAGAATTGCGACTTTACCTAAATAATAATAGTAAGTTACAAAAGAAGTTTTTTGAATTTTCGTTTTTTCCATTTCGTACATTATTGACTATTAATAGATCTTCTATCCTTTATTTTAAATAAACAAAATAAAATTTACATAATTATAACAAAACTTGAAATGATTTCATCGTAATTATGTCTCTATTACGAAAGAAAAGAAACAAATCAATTTGAAAAATTATTAGCAAAATCAATTTTATCATATCGATATTATTGTTATATTTAAATAAATAAAGAATAAATTATAGTTTAAAACGGCGTTGATTTCAAGTCTCTACGATTTTTCGTTCCGAAAATATCACTGTCGAAAGATTTTCATTCATAATTCGCATAGTCAGCTGTTCGTAGTAATAGTAGTAGTAGTGGTAGTAGTAGTAATAGTAGTAGTATAGCCAATTATAAATAAACAAAATTAAATTTAAATAATTATAATAAAAATTTTTATAATTTCGCCATGGTTACTTTCTTATTACGAAAAAAAAAGGAAAAATTCAATTTTAAAAATTATTAACAAAATCGATTTTATTATAGCAATATTATTGCAATGTTTAAATAAATAAAGAATAAATTATAGTTTAAAACAGCGTTGATTTGAAGTCTCTACGACTTTTCGTTCCGAAGATATCGCTGTCGAAAAATTTTCATTCATAATTCGTAAGAAACAGCTGTTCGTAGTAATAGTAGTAAGATGCGTAAATTCTCGGAATTTATATAGATCAGTGTGTCACCGAACTAACCTGAATGAAATTATATAGGTCAGTGTGTCATCGAGCTAATTTGAATGAAATTATATAGGTCAGTAGGTCAATCTAAACATTTTTCATTTATATGGGAATATCTCCGGAACTAAAAATCGTAGAGACTTGAAAGAACTACCATTTTAAAGGGCAGAATTTTCTATATTTTTTAAGCATATTGTTAATGATTAATTAACAATTTGTTATAAACAATATTTATAAATAATTTCGTGTAAAGTAAATTCGTATTATTTTGCGAAAACAAAAAGAATTTTGGACTGCGACCGATTAATGAAATTACATAAACTATTAAATGATCAATAAACAAATTCATTTTGTTATTAAAAAAAAAACTTTTATACATAATTAATAGTTATATTTTCCATTTACATAGGAATATCTCCGGAACTAAAAATCGTAGAGATTTGAAAGAACTACCACTTTAAAGGGCAGAATTTTCTCTCTTTTTTAAGCATATTGTTAATGATTAATTAACAATTTGTTATAAACAATATTTATAAATAATTTTGTATAAAGTAAATTCGTATTATTGTGCGAAAACAAAAAGAATTTCGGACTGCGACCGATTAATGAAATTACATAAACTATTAAATGATCAATAAACAAATTCATTTTGTTATTAAAAAAAAAACTTTTATACATAATTAATAGTTATATTTTCCATTTACATAGGAATATCTCCGGAACTAAAAATCGTAGAGATTTGAAAGAACTACCATTTTAAAGGGCAGAATTTTCTCTATTTTTTAAGCGTATTGTTAATGATTAATTAACAATTTGTTATAAACAATTTTTATAAACAATTTCTTACAAAATAAATTTATTTTATTTAATATATATAATAATGTAATTTTATGTAATGTTCTTCATTTACATGAAAATATCTCCGGGAGTAAAAGTCGTAAAGACTTAAAACAAGTACGCAAAGTAAGCTCAGAGTAAGCGCAGAGTAAGCGCAAGATAAGCGCGGAGTAAGCGCTGAGGAAACGCTTATAAATATCTCCTAAACTAATAATTTTTCGACGTATATGAGTCAATACTTTTTTTATAGAGAATGTCGAGCTGTATCGATGCAATCAAAAATATACGATTCTATTTAGAAAAACAAAGTTGTCCTTCGCATGTTCTTCACGCGTCCATCTGCAAAAATATTATCACTGCCATGTTATGAACTGCTTCTTATCGTACATAATTTGTTAACAAATGTAATTCATACCACTAAAAATAATGGAGATATTCAAGGCGATCAAGGTTATTGCAACACCCTGTATATTTTTATATTTATATAATCAAGTAGATAGAGGCACCTAGATTGAAGATCTTTCGTAACGATAATAGCATTTGTAAAAAGTAATCACGGATCACGTAACTAATTAATTACATAATTAACTAACGAATGAATTAATTTATTAACGACGATTTACTGATTTTCCGACGATGACGTTTCCAGTCTGTTTCGTCAGATAACGCGTTTAATATATGTATTATATATGTATATAAAAAAAAAGAGTATATCTATATACTATCGGGATACAGCAAACATTGAAAATATTGGTTTAAAGGGGGTAAATATAGGGGGGGTAAAAAGGGGGGTCCATATCACAGAGAGACAGACACAAGTTGCAGGAAAAAAGTTGTTTCGACACCGAACTCGTTAGGTGCGCTTAATATAGATATAATTAATTAATTGATTAATTAATTATGAGTTTCCTTTTTTCTTTTGAAGGGTATTCTCAAGGGTTAAGAAGAGCAAAAAAAAAGCAAGAAAAAAAGGAGATAATAAAATAGAATCGTTATCGAAGAACGTTATATCGTTCTTACGATCTTGGAGAACATATGTATTGGGGTGGTTTTAAAAAGGGGGTTGGGGTGGGTGGACACGATCGAAAATTCGAGTAGGAGAAGGGAGCTTTTTATATGATATATATGTAACAAAAATAGAATTTTTTTTCCTTAGTGAATACGTATATATGTATATGTATGTATTATTATTTTTATATATTTAGAAACAGCTCCCTGTCTCGTACTATCGATTTTGAATAAAACGATCGTTCAATTCGTAGAGAAGAAAAAGGTTTACATCGGATTTCGTGGTTTTTTCTTTTATTTTTTTTTTTGTTTGGGCAGTAGGGTGGAGGTTGGACGATAAGAATAATTCTTTAGTTTTGCCGATTCGAACGAAAAGGGTGGCGTCTTTTTTACTTTGTATATATATTTTTTTCTTTTCTTTTCTTTTCGTCAATTTTTTTTTTTTTCTTTTCTTTGCGATCATCGTCGAAATCGTTTAAGAGTACGAGCACGCTTTATTTACATCTCGACTCGCCGTCATCGCGTTGGTGGTGTGCGTGCGTGCGTATTTTTAATGTGTACGTACGTATATAAGTGTAAGTGTGTATGTATGCTTCTCTCTCTTTCTCTTTCTCTCTCCCACCCTCTCAAATTTTGTTTAAAATTGTAGGAATCGCCGATTTCGTCCACCGGGACTGTATGTATGTATGTACGACGCGATCGACGTTATTAATATTATTATTACTATTATTTTATTATAATTAATTTTTATTTTAATGTTAACTGGTTTAAATAAAGGGAATAAACGATTTTAAAAGTCGTCGATCGATCGTTGACATACGTACAGAGAGATGCTTTTGTTGATGTATTTTTGTTAAAGATTCACGTATTATTGTTAGTAATATTTTTACGTGAGATATATATATATATATATATATGTAAGAAGAGAGTGGTATGTATACGTGAGAGAGATACGTATATATATATATATATACATATATATATATATATAATATAGGCGTATACGTGGGTAAATTTCTATATATATGTATTATCACTCGTTGCATGCGCTGGTAGCATAATGGGATAGGATATACAAGCGGTGATTTGGATTGATAATAATACGTTACTGCAAATTACCACACATCGTTTCAAAAAACTGGATATATAGGCCAAAAAGAGATATACGATATGTATATGTATATATATATGTATATATATGTACCTATTCACAGCATATATATAGTACACTTATACACACATATATATGTATAATATAACAACTTGTACCATTATATATTATATATATATATATATAGACATTTTCATATGTATAAAATATATATGAACATGTCTCTACACTGTTCATATAAATATGTGTATAGGTATATATGTATATGTGTATATATATATATATACATATATATTATATAGGTAATACGTATCTACGAGAAGCGGTTGAGTGTCGCGGCGAAGCTTCACTCTCTTCGATTATTTTTTTCTTTCTTTTTATATATATTTTTTTAATTACTCGGACATTGGTGGCGACGTTTTCTTTTTTTTCGATCAATATATGACGAGAACGTATGAATTTCATTTGAATTTTTATAGATATCTAATGAATAAATGAAATCAACGTGCTCGTCGGATGATCGTCAAGGATGAAGGGTTTATAAAGGGTTGAGAAGATAAAAAAAAAAAAAAAGAAAAGTAAGAAAGTTAGGTAGAAACGATTGTCTCGTCGAATTATTTTTTCCTTCGGGTTATCAAATTTGTTTTCTTCTTCTTTTCATTTCTTTTTTCTTTTTTTTATTTCTTTTTAAGAAGAAAAAAAAAATAATTCGCAATCGATGAACGGACAATTTTCGAGTGTAAAGCGTAGCGTGCCGTACGTCCATTTATCTCTTTTCGTAGGTGTCTCTTTTTTCTTTTTCTTTTTTTTTTTTTTTTTTTTTTTTTAAGGGAGAAAAATAGAACAGAGCTCGAAGATCATTATTAAGGAGACGAAGGAAATACGTGTAAGAAAAGAAAAGAGAAAAAAAAGTAATAAGTAAATAAATAAACAAGACAAAAAAATTGAAAAGAAAAAATTTTGCCCGGTCGGCTCGCGTTAGATCAATCGATCGATATTTATTTATTCATTTAGAAATATTCGTTCGTCTTTCTTTTCTTCGTCGTCTTTCTTTTTGAACTAGAGAGGATTTTTACATTTTTTATTTTTCTTTTTCTCAAAATATTTTCGGAAAAAGGTCAGGAATCAAACTTCATGCATTAATCTTCTTTACTTATTTATTATTATTTTTTTCTCTTCTTTCTTTAAGGAGGATGCAGGATTGATACGAGGGAAATTGAGGGTATAGTGTTTACTTGTAATACTTATAATTGTTTTGTCAGGTCGATTGGAAAGAAAATCGAGAGGAAATTTCGAGGCTTTTTCTTTTTTTCTTTCTTTTTTTTGAATTATCTTTTGGATAATAAGGAACTGTTTTTTAAGATGGAAGACAGAGAGATAGAGATAGAGATAGAGAGAGAGAGATAGAGAGAGAGAGAGAGAGAGAGAGAAGAGAGAAGAGAGAGAGAAGAGAGAGAGAGAGAGAGAGAGAGAGAGAGAGAGAGAGAGAGATTGATAGAAAAGAGAGCGAGCGAGCGAGCGAGCGAGTGAGCGAGCTTGCGAGCGAGCGGGCCAATCGAGCGTTACCTTGGAATGTTGCGCTGATGTTGGTGTTATTGGTGGGGTCTCTTCGGCATCCACGCTTGTTGCATTTGGTAATCGCTGCTCTTGCACCGAGGCCAAGCTGAAAAAGTGCCACAATCAAATGATTTCCTAAAGATTATCATTTACTATCATTTTTCTATCTTTTCTATACTTGTTGGTCTCTTTGTTTGTTTGTTTCTTTCCTTTTTCATTTACTATAATACATTGTTGATAATAATCACATTGTTAACTTAAGCCGAGTGTTTTCGTTATCTTAATCAATTATCTACTGATATATATATATATATATTTGTTATTATTATTATAATTTTGTGTTAATGATATATAAATCGAGGACGATTAATATCATCGAGACATATTAACGAACGACAATGTATCAATCTTTTTGAAATTTTCTATTCGTTAGATATTAAACGTTACTAATATATAATAATATTCGATTACGTCATATGCTCGGTAATATAAGACCTATGTTTTATTACGATGACTCAGCTCTATGGACTGGGATATTTTCCAACTATATTTTGACTCCTAGCAATGTCATAGTCTACTCTGGTATATACGTTACGATATAAACAATATTTGTATAGAAACATTACCCTCGATATCCCCACCATTCCTACTTTCAATAACACGTACATTTCCCACGGACAAAGGAACGATATACGCACCGTTTCAGCGTAACGAGTGTTCCAGTTAACTTCTTGCAACGTCTCAACGCAGACTCCAATCTCTCAGGCTCTTCCTTTAGGAACTTCTCCTCGCGTACGATTTTCTCCATCTCGGAACTTAGAAGACCCTTCATACCTTCTTGTAGACTTGGAAATCGTACCTTTAAATCCGCCACGGCTTTGCTGAAACGCAGAGGTATGATTAAGAACAAAACTTATTACGTAGCTTCTCTCTTTATTTCTTTCTTTCTTTCTTTTTCTCTCGCACTCCTTCTCTAATAGTAATAAATTTTCATTGTGCTAAGTCGATATTCTTTTGTTTACCTCGATTTATTTAATATCAATGCCATATTCTCGACGTCTGACATATTCACACGTGTTTTTCTATTGATGACGTTACCACGAAGTTCCTCCACCGTACTCTCGAGCTCGCTAAAAATTTCATTAATTAGAGATGTAATATTCGTTGATAATTATTTATAGATATTGGGACATATGTATTTGCTTAAGATATTATTATCGATGGGAAATGAGAGATTTTATATAACAAATTATTTTCATTTCCTTAACATTTTATAGTTTATATGAAATTTCACTCATCGATAATGTGTCAAGTAAATGCATAATCTAACAGAGTCGATCAAAACTTTCTAGATAATATGAAAAATCGATTATTCTTTTCGGAGATTTTTTAGGTATTTATTTAGTCTTGTAGTTTTGCAATCTGGAACAAAAATAGTCTCGAAAAAGTGCGATTGATTTTTAAAATTCATCTGAGAGTTTTCGATCAGTTCTGTATACGCATACATATACATACACACATACATACATACACACGTATATATATATATATATATAATAAAGGACTCACGTAAGATCTTTTTCCAGCCTAAGCATTTCCTGTTTGTAGAGGTCTTCCTCTCGACTGAGTCGAACTTTTTCTGCATCACCAGCTGCCCAAGCTGCGTCTCCACCGGACAATAACATCGCTCTACAAAAGAGAAAGAAAAATAAAAAAAAGAAAAAGAAAAGAAAGGTAAGAACAATATATGTAGAAAAATTCACGTGTGTAAATTTATATCCAATTATCGTTTATACACCGCTATTATCTATAAAATAGAAAATCGTAGGGAAGAATAAAAGAAAAATAGATATTACTGATAATACCTGATAGTGATAAAAGTATCCCTGATAGTTTCTCGTACAGTATGCGCCTGAGATTGTGACAAACGTCTGAGATTCTTTACATCCTGTCGAAGATCCTTAGCCTTTTTCTGTAATCCTCTTAATTGATTATACATCTCTGGTGTCAAGGCCAAATCACGATAAACGTATTGACCAGCTACCAAGGCTGCTGGCTTAGGTGGTGGAGTTGGCTTATGTCTCTCTCGTTCTGAAATCATGCGCGTTTTTTCTATTAATTATCGTTAAAGAAAAACAACAAAAAATTCGTAATAAATATATATATATATAAGTAAATAAATAAATAAATAAAAAATAAATAAATAAAGTTCTCGAATTACATATACATACTACGAAGCCTTTCCAGACGTATAAATGACGACATAATAATATATAGGTATAGTTGTTATACATATGTGTATATACGCAGTGTTATATAATTCAACTTATACTCAACTTTATCTCGAATTTGTCTTATCGAGACGAAGATTTAAGCAGATCAAAAAAGGATAAGGATGACAAAGGAAGAAGACAAGGAGAAACCCCATAATGACGATAATGTTACGATTTTGAACATAGGATATTATTATATACATATATTATAATGGCGATGATATTAAGCGTACAAGAGTTTTTTTGTATTCTTTACCTTGCGAAGACATCCTCGGCAACGTGGAGGATTTGATTGCCGGTTTCGTAGGCTTTGTATCCGCTAGTCGATGGTAGGCATTGGACACAATCGTACGAGAAGGTGTTAGAGATAATATTATTATTGTGTTAGTTCTCTCTGTTCGTTGAGAGAAATCATTTCGTTTACGTGAAATGCTTCTCGAGTTCTTTTTTTAGTCTTTCTTTTTTTTTCGTTTCTTTCCCCCTTTTTTCGCTCGGTACAAACGATGACATTTCGTTTTCTTTTTCTTTTCCTTTTAATTAATATCAAGTTTATTTATCAATCTCCTTCGCATTATTTTTAATTAATCAAATAAATGAAAGAGGTTGGCAAAGGTTTCGTCCACAAATATTTTATTGCGTTCTCTGTTCAAATCGTTCTTTTTTTTTTTTATTATACATAACAAATAATTTGGAAAATTTTCATGAATTCAAAACCGACAGAAATTAATTACTACTTTCGAAAAACTCTTCTAACTCGTAACGACTCGAACAACTCGATAACAATCTTTTTTGTACACGTTTAATTTATCGAAATAAAAAAGGAATTAATGGACATAATTGGACATAATTGATCATAATGCAAAGGATCACAAATATCGTATATTTAAATATACGTATGCATATGCGAATACGTATTAGAAATGAGATCGACGTATTTATCGAGCCGAAAAAAAGGGGCGAGGAGAAAGAAAAAAAAAGAAAAAAGGAGAAAAAGAAAAAGAAGAAGAAGAAGAAGAAGAAGAAGTAGAAAAAGAAACAAAGATTCACCTTTTTTTTGTTTACTTATCGATAAACATGCTTGGAGGAGATTGAAAATCTCGTGAGATGATGTGTACATGTGTATGTGTGGCTGTGTGCGCATGTGTGTTGATTATTACCTGCGTGTTGGGGGGAATGTTGTTTTGGTGAGTTCATATCTGGCGGCTCGTCACTGAAGGACACTGACTTTTCAAAGGACACCGACTTGTCTGTAATAGATGTCGATCAAACAGATTTTTCTTTGCGTGGCTCTCTTGTACGTTGATAAAAATATAATATCTTTTAATAGTGATTATAATAAGGAATAATAGCATTGTGGTATACATATGTATATGTGCGATAAAAGATAAAAAACGATGTGCGTATTAAAAAAAAAAAAAAAAAAAAAAAAAGAAACGATTGAAACGAAACTAATCGAGAAAGAATCGATCTATCCAAGCTTTTTAATCGGGAGAATAGGAAAATTCATAGAGAAAATGTAATCGATTAGATTCTTTTTTTTAATAATCGTTCGTTCGTTCTATATCCTACGTGGTTACGTACGTAAGTGCACACTTTTTCTTTCTTGTCTTTTTTTTCTTTTAAAAGGCCATTTAACCCTTTGCACTCGTCGTTTATTTGTTTATTTATTTACGCTCTTCTATATTTCGATATTTTTCTTTCTTTCTTTCTTTTTTTTTTCAATCAGAAAAGTGGATGGTTGCGTACGTCGTATGTAATGAACATTTTTTTTTCAATAACAAAATTTAGATTATATTTATATATATCTTAGTATTATATATATATTTTTTTTAATAGAAAAAGTGCATATATCGTATTAAATAATTTGTTCCCACGAAAAGTAGATATTTCGTGATAAAAAAGAACGTCAAGATTAGATTCCAGAACGTCCAAGTTAACAATTAAAACAATGTAGACATAAAAAGTATCCATGAATATTACACAACGCGTAAATATAATACTATCAGAGGACTCGATCGTTAAAGTTCAAAGGGTTAAATCGCGAATAAAGAGACAGCAAATTCATTAGATTTTTCGATCGGGAGGTGACGACATGCATGATAGAAGAAGAAAAAAAGAAGAAGAAAGGGAGAAAGAAAAAAGAAAACGACCATTGAAAAAGAAAAAAAAAAAAAACGTGAAGGAAGACGTTGGTGCTGAAAGATTAGTACAATGACAAATTGATTGGAATTGTATAAAATTTGTGCCGACAAAAGCGAATAAAATCAATGTAACATGTAAGAGAGAGCATTGCTAAAGAGAAACATGGGCGAGGTGGAGTAGGGTGGAAAAAAAGGAGAAAGAAAACAATGTGATAGACAGATAGATAGATAGGTAGGTAGATAGATAGAAAGTAGAGATAGAGTTAGAAATAGAGATAGAGAGATAGAGAGATAGAGAGATAGAGAGAGAGAGAGAGATAGAAAGAGAGAGAGAGAGAGAGAGCATTGAAAATTCGATGTGTGCGAATCGTGCAACGGTGATCGTGACAGGTATTATAGCAGCAGTGCAGCGTTCAAAGCTAATGTGATATATATATATATAATGAATATTGATAGGTCATCATATGAAGCGCACCTTTGCCTAATTTCGGTGGTTTAACGTCTGTCCTTAAGAACGAGTCATCTGTAACGGTAGTTTGACAGACTTAAATGTTGCAGCGGAGTCGCGTCGTCGATTCGTGAGAGTGAAAGAGACAGAAAACGAGGAGATATGTAGGTACATACATACATACATACATACATACATACATTGTACATACATACATACATATATATATATATATGCATATATATATATCCATACATATATTACATACATATATATATTTAAAAAAATATCTATTTTTATAAATAAATAGAAAATGTTTATCTATGTACGTATATATCCCTATATGAATAGATAATAACATTATATATAATAATAATAATAATAATAATAATAATAATAATAATAATAATAATAATAATAATAATAGTAATAATAATGATAATAATAATAATGGTGATGATAATGATAACGGTAATAATGATAATAATGAAATACACCCATATGGTTATGTTAATAATAACAATAATAATAATAATGATAATAGTAATAATAATAATATTAACGTAAATAGTATTTAATATTTAATAAAATTTAATGATAATGATAAAACTAAATGTATGTACTTATAAAATTAGCAAATTATAGGAGAATAGAAGATAGAGAAAATGAGAGACACACCTGGCAGTGAGGCAGAGCTGGAGCTAGAATGTTTGTCGAACTCATCCCCGGCGCCTGGTGTGTTTGCGTTAGTCGGAATAACAAAGCAGTTTTACAGCAGGGTTCTTGTTTCTTTTTTTATTTTTTATTTTTTATTATTCTTTCTCATTCGAGGAAATTTTCAATTCCAAATCGAAAAGCAACATGATTAGACAACCGATTCGATTCTTATCCTAAATATCTGATCGAATGAAAATATATATTTAGAGCGAAAAGAAAATTAGGACAGTTTAGATGAAAAATTGTTGATCGTTGTCCATCTTGTCGTACTTTACGATACTTTGAAAATTCTATCGAATTTCACAAAATGATATGTATATATATATATATATATATATATATATATATATATATACTTACTAATTATTTTAACCTTTGCTTAACTTCGTGGATGAATAATGATCGATCGATCGCGTAATTGCTGTACGATTTATAACAAATGAATTAATGTTAAAACAAATTGAGAGAGAGAGAGAGTGAGAGAGAGTGAGTGAGGATGAGTAAGGGTGAGTGAAAGTGAATGAGTGATAGAGACAGAGAAAGAAAGAAAGAGAGAGAAAGAGAGAGAGAGAGAAAGAGAGAGAAAGAGAGAGAAAGAGAGAGAGAGAGAGAGAGAGAGTGTGTCATACCTTAGCTCGCGAACTTCTTCGTTCTTCTAGTTTAAATCCACACACAATCGCTTCTTTATCCAATTAAGTAAGTATTCTTCGCCGTCAGCACGCATCTCGGAATTATTTTATCGAGTACACGCGATAACGCGATTTTTTTTTGAGAATTGGGAGATGAAATTTATGATCAAACGAAAACAAGCGAATTTGTTGAAATAAAGAGAGGTTTTGTGGTGGAGGTGTTTAGGAAGAAAGAGAGAGAGAGAGAAAGAGAGAGAGAGAGACAGATTGAAAGAGAGAGAGAAAGAGAGAGAGAGAGAGAGAGAGAGAGATGGCGATGAGACTATTAACAATAATGATAATAATAACGATAGGGATAATTTACAGATACCTACACACACACGCATATATATATATATATATTTATATATTTATATATATGATTAAAAATTGTTAAGATCGTGGAAATATAGACAGAATAGGAAAGAGATATACATATATTAGAATAGAGTCGAATAGAGTGAAAGGGCTAATTACGATTGATCGATATGAAGAAATGATTCTCTGGGAAAGCGAGAAACAAAGTATGCGGCTAAAATAGCAATAAAATAAGTAAAACTTGTATGAAAAGAAGGAGAGAGATTGATTGCTGGAAGGGGTGTTTTTAAATATATATATATATGTGTGTGTGTGTATGTGTATGAACGTGTATACGCGTATGTGTGGCGTAGAAAGATAGAGATAGAGAGGTAGATAGAGATAGATAGATAGATAGATAGATAGATAGGAAGGATTTTTTGTTGTTGTTGTTGTTGTTGTTTTTTGTCGTTTGTTTTCTTTTTTCTGGAAAGTTTAGAACGTGTAAAGAAACATAATCGGAGGATGATCGAACGTACCTGTAGTTCGCGCATAAGGGTCACGACCCGCAGGAACCTGTAAGTAGTCTCTTGGCGATGGACTCGTATGTGGTGCATGTGTCAAAGCCTTGTGAACCAGACCCGTCAGATTAGCCAACTGTCTTTCCATGTGCTCCACTCTTATCCTATCGAAGACAAAAATAACGATATTAATGATGATAATAATAATAAAAATTAACAATAATTATCGAATGATTAATATCGAGAAAGAAAAAAAATTTAGATGAATTCTTTCGTTCTTTTCTTCTTTCTTTTTTATTATCTTTTTTTCTTTCTTTTATTATTATTGTTTTTTTTTTTTTGTTTGGTTTTTCTTGCAAAGCCATTCTCGTTGTAAAGGTAGACATCGAGTGTGTTGCGATAGTTACGAGATAAGTTCGTTCATTCATTCATTCATTCGCCAGGGTATCGTACAAGATGCGCCGCTACTTATTATTATTTATCTATCGGACGATAACGCATAACTCGGCTGGCACATAACTAATACATGTTTTCTATTTAGCGCAGGCAAAGCTACACACCATTTTGTTCTTATCTCTTTTTCTGTTTTTTTTTTCTTTTTTCACTTTTATTTCTTTTTCCTTTCTCCTTTCTTTTTTCTTTTCTTTTTTTTTGCTTCACGTTTGTTCCGATCCGATTTGATTTATTTGCGTTTCATTCCATAACGTTTAAATAAGCAGGATCGTATCTCGTCGCGAGATTATTATTTCTTTTTTTTTTTCAATATTCTTTTTATAAAAAAAGAAACGAAAAGGAAAAAAAAACTCCATCAAGCAATCCGTAGAAACATTATTTTCTATTTCAGATACGATCCTTCGATATCGTTTATCTCCAATATGAAAAGATGTTTTATAAACGATACGAAAAAACTTATTGCACCTACAATAATAATGGCAAATTGCATTCAACGAGTGCAGTTCGATCGACTCAAATTTGATCTTGTGTTTAACATGGAACAGGACGGTCACGTTCTAAACATTAGATCATTAGATTCGTCACACCAACATATAATATATAGAGACACGTGCATCGTTTCCCACGGATTAGAGATATTTCATTTTTTTATTTGAACAAAACGACAAACAAAAAAAATCTAAAAAAAGAAAAAGAAACGAAGAGGAAAGGAAAACAAATATATTATTGGGGTAGGTCATCCGGGAAGTTGCTGCAACTTTTTTTGCTAAGTTCGCTAATCGGCATGCTACATTCCACTGCTGCGATTATCCACAAAGTTGAAAGAGCTAGGCATTAGATGTTTATTCTCCCATAATCAGTGATAGGATAGAATAGACAAGGACAGAGAGAGAAAGAGAGAAAGAGATAGATAGATAGATAGATAGATAGAGAGAGAGAGAGAGAGAGAGAGGAGAATCTTGCGTCTTTCTTTCACGATTATATTTTCTTGTTTCTCGATCATGCTTCTCCACTGGCATCATCCTTCTTTCCAACATGCAATTTTTTTTTGATTTATTAATTAACGATTCGATTATCGATTGATTTTTGATTTAATCGATTAAGACAAATTCTGTGTGTATATATATATATATATATATATATGTATATTCACATATAAACGGAGATTAAAATTTAATTCTCCGTTTACAAAAAATTAATTCCTTCTAGAGCGACATTACCGGGATTTTTTCTTTAATAATAAATACCGAGATCGAACGTCGAAGTTTGTTTCTTTTTTAACAACCCGACAAATAACTACATGATTAAGATCGAGAAACGATTAAGGTAAAACCTACGTTGTTCTTGTAAAAAACTCGATCGATTATTTAATGACGATGTTTACGTAGAAAATAGTTATGCGTAAAGAGAATATATTCGACGAATGTGACCAGCGAATGTAGAATTTTCCGTTTTTCTTTTTTTTATTTCCCTTTTTAGAAGGTAAAAGTCAAGTCGGAACGTAAATACGGTGATATATCGCGACGTTGAGAGATATAATAAAAGTAATAGTAACAATAGTAATAGTAGCGAATCGCTGGTAAAGATTTTCTTTCCTTTTCAAACGCGTAAAAAAAAATATATATATATATATACATTCGTATGAAATGATGAGAGTGAAAAAATCCCGGTATGATAGTGAAAGAGGGAGAATAGAAAAAGAAAACAAAAAAAAAACAAAAAAAAAAAACAAAAAAAGGAGAAACCAAAAAAGAAAAGAAAGGAGCGATAAGCGTGGAACTAAAATGCGATATGCGGCAGTGTGATGAATACCGAGTAGCGTCGTAGCTCTGTCCAGTGGGTATAGGGGCTGCCGATGGTGGTATGAACGGAGATCGAGGGGGTCCAGAAGGTGGTCGACCTGGTGGTTTCACGCCGTAGAGGCTGTAAGATTCCTCCAATAGCTCCGTATCGCTGCACCACCCACAACAGATATACACATCCACGCTATCAGTCATCCAAGGGAGGGTTTCTGTCTTTTTTTCTTATATATAGTTTTTTTTTCGTCACCATTTTTATTAGCCAAATTCGAAGATCACGTGAAATTGACGATGTCATATCACGTGCGTTTGTTAGTTGGTTAGTTAGTTAGTTAGTTAGTTAGTTAGTTAGTTAGTTTGTTTGTTTGTTTATGTTTGTTTAATATGTGCGTGCGGATCCGCTCGCGTGTTTATGTACAGTGAAAAGTGACTTGAAATTGATTCTTTTTTTCAAATCGAAATATCGCATTTGACAGGTATTTCGATAGGAGGAAAGGGAGAGAGACAGAGAGATAATATGAGATAGATGGATGGATAAACAGATCAGACAGAGATAGATAGATAGATAGATAGATAGATAGATAGAGAGAGAGAGAGAGAGATAGATGGATAGATAGATAGATAGAGATACATAGAAAGAAAATTAGGGAAACTCTCCTCACCTTGCTTCTTCGTCGATGACAGGTGTCACTGTTCCGGAATACTGCGAATAATAAGGCTCTTCGTAGCTGCTACCGGTGCTATAGGGACCAGGTGGATACCTTCCGGTAGCAGATCCAACACCACCACCTCGTTCCGGACTGCTCATGTAACCACTCTCACCGTGCAATCGATCTGCGGGGACCGTTCGTAAGAGTTGAGAGATTAAATAACGTTTCGTATCATGCGTTGTTCCTTTTGTTTTGTTTTCTTTTTTTTTCGTTGTTATTTTTACTTTTATTTTTACTTTTATTTTAATTTTTATTTTCATTTTATTTTACTTTATCTCTCTTTTTTTTTTTGTTTTTTTACTGCTTCGTCTTGTTCTCTTTTTCTTACGTTTCTTAATCTCGCTCTACTTTTTCCATTTCGTTTCATCTTTTCTTTTTTTCTTTTTTGTCTTCTACGGGAAGCATATACAAGTCGAGCGAATTATAACGAACGAATGTGCAAGTGAAATCTAGATCGTATTTGGTAAATAATTAATATATGGCTAGCGATTTTCAACGACTAAACGACGGAGAGATAGAGGATAAAGAAAATAAAGAATACGGGTTTCGGAGGCGTGCTTATGGAAGGTCGATCAAAGTCTACAATTTTTTTTCTGTTTTTCTTCGTTTCCTTCTTGTTTTCTTGCCTAGTATTACTTTCTTTCTTCACTGATAAGGGATGACGATGCACACTACTTTTGCGAAAGGTACTTATATATGTAGGTATATATATATATATATGAATATGATGCGCGTATATATATATATATGTATATATCAAATGGAGGACATTCCGATTGGACGAAATCGACTCCTCGTTCGAATCTAATTTCCCCGAAATTAGATTAATGGCCGACATGGTAACGATGGGAAACGTTCCACCTGCTCGTCCGTTCTCGAAGACTTTACATTTTGGAATTTTTTTTTATTGCTTTAATATTTTTTTTGTCTTTGTTTTTTGTTGTTGTTGTTTTTTTTTTTTTTTCAAGGATTCTACTGACCTGGTATACTATAGAGGGAGACCGAGCTGTCTCTAGAGAAACGAGCAGAGCCCCCAAGACTTCCAAGGGGATTTTTGCCGCACTGGTAGCTGCGAAGCGGCTTGGCTGGCGGCACCGCGCCACCACCTAATTCATCCATCCAAAAAAGTCAAACAGAATGTACCGGAGAGAAATACTTTATGCCGGGGGATATGTGGCACTTCGCGCGAAAATAGAAAAACCGAATGTTTATAACGGTCTTCTTAATCTCTCTTTTTTTTTTTCTTTTCTTTACTTTACTTCTCCTTTTTTTTTCTTTTTCTTTCTTTTCTTAGTTTTTTTCCTCCCTCCCACCCTCCCTTCCCTTCCCCTCCCTTTTTTCCAATCCCTAAACCTTTGCTAAGTAGGAAAAGTACGGAATATTTAATTGTAGGATTTTTTTTTCTTGGCGAACTCGAGTATTTTGGATCGACTTTTGTGTCTTCTATTATATTTCTGTGTTATAAGAATTTCTAGGATTATGTAGGTTTTTTTTTTTTTTTTTTTTTTTATACACATATAAAGTAATTTAGAGTGGAGTAGAAAACAACGTTCATGAAAAAATATATAAAAAGATTAATGATAAGTTAGAAACTTGCAAAATGAAAGTCTCAATCTCAATTATCCTTCCTCGCATGTAATAATATTAATAATAATAATGACAGACAAGAGATAAAATAAGACAAATTGTTTAAACCACGGAAGCATTCAAATTTTTCTGTGATAAAATCGATTAGAAGGAAAAAGAAAAACAAAAAAACGAAGGGAACGTAATAAAGCAAAAAGAAGAGATCCGAAACAATCGAGTTCAATCGTAATTTCTCGATATAATTATCGAAGAATTAATAATATGGTTTACATTTTCCTTGTAAGACGCAATCTTTTTACGTACGTACGGATAAATATATATGTATCTCACATCTTAGCAAAGGATCGAAGGTCGAACCGAAGAAATCTCGGACAAGGCGATCTTTTTGTCCAAGTCGGAACGGTGCCTCGAGTCCCTTTGATTCGTTGAGCGATCGAAAGGATATAAGGATAATTTAATTAGCTCGAATAAAAAGCCATCATCATGTCGCGGAGTTTTTGCATGCTCTCTCCTCTTATAAATAGAATTTTTTTTTTCTTTTCTTTTAGGCGAGGGTTCGAAAGAGGAAGAGGGGCGAGCAGGATGGCGGGGGTGCGGCTTGTGACGTGATGTGAGGGTGCGCTTGAAAATTTATTCTTTCAGTATGTACCAACAGCGTGTGTTTTTAGTGTTAGTAATTAGTAACAGAACAGAGTAATCGGTTGATCTTAATTAGTGTCGATACTAGACAGGATTGTGAAGTGACGTAATTAGTAGAGTTGGAACGCAAATAGAGAGAAAAAGGGTAGTTAGGGGTAGGAAGGTTAGGGATGAAGAGGTGAGGAGAGTAGATAGGGTCGATCGGTTAACGTTCTCGTTTCGAATTCGAGGCTTCGTCGAGTAGATTAAAAGGACTTTGGCTTTGAGTTCTCGAGAACAAAACTGAAATGTTTCGATTTCGATCGATATCAACCTTATATATATATATATCGAGCGAAACGAATTGTTTGCAAAATGCAGAAAGAGAGAGAGAGAGAGAGAGATAGAGAGAGAGAGACATCGTGCACGAGTTGCTTTGGATGCTGAGAGAAGATTGTTTTTAAAGCATGAGAGAGACGACTAGCATGAAACTGGGAAACGTGCTAGGATGTATAATTTCGATAAGCTAATTGGTTATTATGTATGCATGTACATATACAGAGGTATATATTAATTTGGAATAACCAGTCGATAATACGTACATTTTCAACGTTTTATATCTAAATAAATAATATGAGAAGATGTAGGATTTTTTCTTTTTTCTTTCCTTTTTTTTTTGTGCAGTGAAAATGTATGCAAGCTAGATCAAAAGGATCACTTTGGAACTTTATACGGAAATCTCTGTAACTGTTAAGTTTGACAAGACTCTTGTATATATTTCTCATTTATTTATTTATTTTTTTTCTTCTTTTTTCAATTAAAGAAGAAATATATTGTATCGTTTTCGATGAAAAATCCTGATCTTGCGTTCATTTAGGTATAAAATGTTGGACCGGCGATATTAAATCTATCGAAAAAAATGTCCATCCTTTATATTAGAAAGAAAGAAAGAAAGAAAGAAAAAAAAGACAAAGATTCTTTTAGAAAATCAAGTAACTAACGTTGAGTTGGACAGAACAATTCTCGATAGGTTTAATACCTTTTTGTTTCTTTCTTTTTTTTTTTTTTTAATCTGTTTTTATTATTATCATTTGAGTCGGAGAGAAAAAGCTTGGAAATAGAAAAGTGTACGGAATAAATTTTCTCTCGTTTTATATAAGCGCGGCTTCCCATTGGACGATCGATCCGAATCGTCTGTTTTAAACGTGAAAAGAGTTCTCGACTCTTGGGAGACTAAGAGACACCGTTTTCTCGACGATATCGGCCACGAAATGGTCGTCTATTGTTAGCCGTGTGCGCAATTTAAAATAAAAGAAAAAAAAAAAAGAAATATGCGCACGTATACCTGGTGTAGATAATGGCTTCGGTTGTGTTGGGGTTGCATTTGGTCCTGCTACTACTGACGATGCTGCTGGACTATACGCCCTTAAAAGAGGTCCACCTCGTGGTAAAGTACTACTACCACCAACGTAATATCCACCACTACCGGAATTTGAATTTTTTGCTGTCTGAAAATACATAAAATTATTTCAATTATTGTACGTCGAAATCTTTTTTATTTTATTTCAATATTTCTTTCCTTTAAACTTATATACAAAAATACATTTTTGTTTTATCTTTTCTTTTCCTAAATTATTTCAATATACGATCTATATGTTCTTTAATTTAATTAAAAAAGAAACTAAATTTCTATAAAAAGAAATCGAGAAGAGCGTCATTCTAAAATAAATAAAATCAATAAATAGAGTTATATAAAATAATTAATCGATTGTAAGCGTTGAGATATTCTATTAGAAAGAGGTATTGTTCTATTTATTGTTTTTTTATTTAAAGTATTCTATTGCTCGATCCATGTGTTTCGAACGTTAATTTGATGTTAATGAATATATAACAGATAATTTAGTTTCCAAACATGTATACAGTTCGATTTCCTATAGATAAACAAGATAGCTTTGAAACGAATCGAATTTTATTCGATAACTATCAAGAGGAGTACTTTAATTAGGCAAGCGTTTATAGTGCGTGCACTTGAAATAGAATTTATTCGATTCGATTTCACTATTTTCTAATCTCTCCGTTTGCTTTCTAGTCAATTTGCTCGAGCATGCATAATACAATAGTTTATTTTGGCGGGAAATTGCGATCACGCGTACAAATCGATCGTTTCTTCTTCTCTATCTTTTTCTTTTTTTATTTCATATTATTTTTTCTCTCCTTTTTTTTTTTTTAATTTCGCTGCTTAGCAACAAAATTTTTTTATAGTTCGTCAAAAAAAGATTAGACATAAAAGATCGAAAGGCTCAATACCGTTTGTCATTCGTTGATTTTTTAAAATAATTTGAGATTCAAAATTAAAAAATTCCAATATTGTTTGTTGGCCAATGCAATATTTGGACTTTTTTAAATTTCAACATTGCACATCTTTCAAAGATTTAAGATCTACAATTAAAAGATTCCCTCGACATTGTTTATCGACCAATAATACATGTACTCATTAAATCTGTGATATTCGCAATTTTAAAAATAGCACAAGATACAAAATTACAAAATTCCAATATTGTTTGTTGGCCAATGCAATATTTGGATATTTTTTCGCGTTAAATTTCAAATTTGTACACTTTTTTTAATACCTTGTCTACTATAACTCAATCCAATCCAATACAATACAATTTTTTTTATTTGTTAGATCTTCGATGTCGATACATATCAATAATTGAAAAAATTTAACAATGAGATTAGAAAATCTCAATTGTTTATCTTGTAAGAGATTATATTGTATAATAGAATAAAAAAAAAGGAAAAGAAAAGAAAAGAAAAGAAAAGAAAAGAAAAGTAGGCGTGGTAAATGTTCCCCTTCCCTAACTATAATCTTCGGAAAGTGTTGGGGAATCAAAAGTAAATGTTAACATCCCTTCTCCCTCTTTCCGATTTCAAGGAAGCGTAAAAGCAAACAGGCTTTGCCGATTCGCATCGATTTCCCTTCCTTAGTAGTTGTTACTCATGCTGTACGTTCGGCAACGTGATCCGTGCCTTTTATATTGTCGTTACTCGAATTAGAAATAGAGAGAGAGAGAGAGAGAGAGAGAGAGAGAGAGAGAGTGAGATAGAGACATAGAGAGATAGAAAGATAAATAGAGAGAGAGAGAAAGAAGGAAATATAGATAGATAGATAGATACATATAGAGTCAGAAAAAGAAATAAAAATAGAAAAAGAGAAAGATTAGGAGACAAGTTACGACAGATAGATCAAATGGAGAAAAGGAAGGGGTTTAGAATAGACGAAGCTCGTTGTTAGTTAGAAAAGAAACTCAAGAAGGATAGGATGGTGTTTTGAAAAAGTGTCGTGTCATAATAGTCCGTTCGAAATTAAAATATATCATTCGAGTTGGAGCTTCGATATCGAAAAAACAAGGCGGTTTTTTTTCTCGAACGAGTTTCTCGATAATCGTAACGTATTAGAAATTGAAATAAAGATTTTAAATCGTTGAAGAGACAAGTCATTCAACAGATTCTTTTTTCCTTTCTTTTCTTTTTTTTTTTTTTGGTTATCGATGAATAGAATTCTTTTTTTCGTTTCGTTGGAAGGCGATGAATGACGTTGAAAATAATGAAGAAATCTATGTTATCATCTAATATCGTTGCATTCTCTTGTTTTATAATTTTTGAATATCTAATAAGAAGTGTGACCTTGGAGTCTTCTATCTCGAAGATCGACGAGAAGTTTGGGCAAAAAGTGAAAAGTTCGCCTTTGCATATGGTCTTGCTTACACAGAAAGATTATATTCAGGTAAATATTCGATTTCGATGCTGATAAAAAATACGCAGAGAGTTTTATTTGTTAAAAAGATTGTTCAAAACATGTCTGCCATTTTTATTTTTGATCGACAAGTAACAAGCTTGATCTTGATCATTTTAGACAAGAGATTTTTAATATACAACATATAAATACATCGAAACGAGAAAGTAAATGTAATGATTGACAAAGAATTTACTTCACCAATCACTTTTCGATCGGACCAATCGGAAAAGAGATTGTGAATTAACATTTATGGATAGTGCCCTAAATAGATCGAATGCCAATTAACACAGTAGGAATGTAAAGAGATAAATGTACGTAAGGTTTAATTAATCCTTTGTTTCTTTTCTCTTTGTTTTTCATTAGTTTCTGAGGTGGGAATTGCCAGTGCCAAATATCGAAGAATTTACTTTTTGTTTATGGTTGCGTTCTGATAATTTTACGCATCCACATTCGATTTTTTCTTATTCTAGTGAGTATATACCTGTGTGTGTGCAATATATTTTTGTCGTTGGAGAAAGTTAACGAAAAAAAGAAAAAAAAATAAATAAATAAAAAAGACAAAAGGAAAAGAATAATAAAAAAGAAAAGAAATTTTTCGAGACGACAAGTGAAAGGAGATTGATTCGTTGCTCGTTTTATCTCTGTTAATTCTTTTTTCTTGAAATTTATTTATTTATTTTTTTTTTTCATTTGACATTAAATTTATCAGTCCGTGATCAATGCTACGATAAAATTTCTTTTGAAAAACAAAAAAACGAAAAAAAAAGAACCAGAAATTTACATATATTACAACACATTCTCTTTCACTTTTTCTGTTCTCCCTTTACATTTTTATTTCTAATCATTTATTCTATTCATTTTACGTAATACGTGTATACATATGTTTCGTCTTTTTTTTTTTTTTCTTTATCTTTATCTTTCTCTTTCACTCGTGGAACTTTCCCAAATTGGAAAGTTCAAATCGAGAATATGATATAGAAATAAATGAGTTCGTTCTCGTTTTGTTAGAAAACGAGACAGATCGATTGATTCGAGCTTGGATATCTGCAAAGGGTCGAAGAGTACACTTGGAAATCGGTGGGATCAAAGTTTTTGAGGAAACTGTTATTTTTCAAGAAAACCGATGGTATCATATATGCCAAAGTTGGGAAAATCGATTAGGTCGATTTGCATTGTGGTTAAATGGACGAGTCAGGACGCAAGGTTATTCGGAAAAGGTTCGTGAGTTTCTCTTTCTTTTGTAAATAAATTTTTGCAAATTATATATATATATATATACATATACTTCTACTTATTTCTACAAAGAAATTTTTACATGCTACATATTATATAGCTCCTTTCTCTCTCTCTCTCTCTTTCTCTCTTTCTCTTCTTCTCTTGTAAATAAATTTGTGTAAATTGCATATGTAAATCCTATTTCTCTTTCTGTCGCAAATAACTCTACAAATTACATGTGTAGCTTCTCTTTCTTCCTCTCTGTCTCTCTCTTTCCTTCTATCGCTCTTGGAAAATAGTCCTTGTAAATTATGTACTTTCTTTCTCTCTATTTCTCTCTCTCTCTCTCTCTTTCGCGTACAAAGAAATTTTAATAAATGACATATGAAACCTCTCTCTTTCTCTTTCTCTCTTGCAAAGAAATTTTGACAAATTGCATTATATAGCTTCTCTCTTTCATTTATAAAAAGCCTTTGCAAATTCTGCAATTTCTCTATCTCTATTTCTCCTTCTTACACTCTCTCTCTCTCTCTCTCTCTCTCTCTCTCGCAAAGAAATTTTTACATACGATGTATTTATTTTTCTCTCTCTCTTTCTGTTACTCTCCAAGTATCTAATAAAACAAAATTTGAATTTAGACGGAAAATCACGTTGTACCGAAAGGAGGCGACATAGTACTAGGACAAGAGTACACAGACTTTGACAAAGGATTGGAAGAAGGTATCGAAGGATCTGTATTCGGTTTCAACCTTCTTTTAAAGTCAGCATTCGATGACGAATCTCCGATTATATCGATCGATCATACATCATTGATTCAAACGTTTGGTTCTTCTTACGGTATTCGTTTTCTACCGAGGATAATTTTTAAAACTTCGAAGGATTATTACGAGGAAGAAGATTCGAGATTATTGTTAACACCTGATTATACGAAGAGAATATCTCGAGTAGTTAACACGGCAAATAGGTCTTTACCGTTGGGACTTCAATTGGTGAAACTTTCTTATGTACGTTGCGAATTGGGTAAAGGCAGTCCACACATAGGTGGTTCACTTATGCTGATATCTTGGAGTAGAACACCGGTACGTATATTTGGCGGTGCGATTCTAAAGAATGCCAGAATAGATTGTGGTAATTTCTAAAAACAGTCAGAGTCTAGAACTCCCTCTTTCACTATCCTTCACCCATCCTTCTTCCTTCGACTTCTTCCACCACCTCGTCCATTTTACTTCGAGCTAATAAACCTTAGATATCTTCCAATTTAGGAGTAGCTAACATACTGGACAGGCAACATTTTGCAACTTCTCTCTCTCTCTCTCTTTTTCCGTCTCTTTCTTTCTCTTTTTTTTCTCTCTTTTTTTTTCTTCTAATTTCCTTCCTTGTCGCTTCAGGCCAACGTCAAGAATACTCTCGTACAAGTTGAATTACGTGCGCAAGACCAATGAAACTCGTTATAGTTATATCTAACTGTGACATACATATATGTATCGAGATAGAGAAAGAGATAGGGAAAGAGAAAGAGAGAGAAAACGTACCCTACAACGAATGCAGCTCTAGTTTCGCCATTTTTGCGCAACCACGAATATTCGATGATAACGAGCCAACGATATCTATTAGTTCTGAAAGAATTCGTCTTTCCTTCCTTCCCTCTTTCTTTCTTTCTTTTTTTATTTTTCTTTTACGAATAAAACTCCCTTTCGCACCGTTACAGTATTTACTTGTTTGATCAATTTATTTTTCCATAGACTACTATCGTAATTTCATAATTAATACTTAAAATAATACTCGAGTACGTTTAATTATTACATATTTATTTTTATTTAATATAACAGAAATACCAAGTTGTTATTAGTTTATTTAATAGAGAGTAGTACAGTATTTCAAAATAGTGTTATATATATATAATACTAGAATATAATAGAATGTTATTAAAAGATACGCTATATTTTTCGAAATGACAAAATGCATATATAAAAGAAAAAGAAAACAGAAGAAAAGAAAAAAAAAGAAAAGAAAAGAAAAGAAAAGAAAAGTAAAAAGAAATGGAGAGTTATCGTAATAGAAGGAGGACGTTGGCAATTAGTTAATTACGTAAGACAGTAGCGATGCGTCCCATCCGTTGGTCCGCATCCGGACACGCTTCTATAGAACACTTTCCCTTCGACTGTTTTATGAGTTTCTCGATCTTTATGGTAAAAACATGTATTGTGTACATGTACGAATATATGTATGTATGTATGTATTATAGATACTTTGTAACACGTATGTTACGCGTTATATCATTATATAATATATTCTCTTACTCGAGTGATTTAGCAAATTTTATATCTGTCTCTTCAAAAGAAAAAAAAAAAAAGAGAGAGAGCAAGAGAGAAAAAAAGAGACTAATTCAACGATTGAATTTCGATCTCAAAAAAGGGATCTCTGTAAACGCCTTCGCTTTCACTTTCACCAAAATTCGCTCCACTTTATCTCCGTCTTTCTTTCTATTTCCTTTCTTGTCTTTTAGGATCGTAAACACGTATATATATATAAGTACATAAGTGTATATATATGTATATATATATATATATACACACACACACAGAGGGTGGAACTTTATACTCCAACGTAGATTTATGACGGTACGTTTACAATATTATAAAAAAAGAATTTCTCGAATTTGTATTTCCCAGATTTCCCTTTTTTTCCCTCTCGTTTCATTAAACTAACGATTTTACGAACACTCGAAATGTGTGAAATTTTAATGATCCGCGGAATTTTAATCAGTTTAATCGATACTTCAAACAAAACACCGTCATATTTTTACATGGACTCGCTTGCTTTCAACACTAGCTGCGATTTTTGCTTTCAAATCGTCAATGTTCGTCACACACACATACACACACATTGTATTTTTCTGTATAAAAAAATTTAATTCAAAATCATAATTTAAAACTTTGAAACGAGACTAGATAAAAATTGAGACGATTGTTCGTTATAACGAATAAAAATTGTACAAATTATTTTCGTGCATATAGGCGTACATATATGTATCATTGTATACAGAGATCGATCTATTTTTTTGTTGTTGTCAATATTATCGAGATGGTTAACGAGAAGGTGACGTAATTCATCTTCCGAGAAACTCCCGTCTATTCTCTCTGCTTAATTTTGTTTTGTTTTGTTTTGTTTTCTTCTTCTATGATACGTCGTCCTCCGGTCGTACGTGACCGAGACGTCTTTCACTTCACATTTCTCATTTCGTATCAATATTTCAAGGTGTTCGGATCGCTTTCTCCATTCAGTTGGTTAATACGCAATATTTCAGAACGAAATCGTAAGTAAATTATTATTTTAACATTACATATTCTTTATTCATAATTATATAATAATTTAATCGAACGATTAATAGTATCGATCAATAGGTGAATAATTAATTTAAATAGATATATATGTATGTGTTATATATTACGTACAGCGAGTTAATATTTCTCTCGTTATAATTTATTAACATATTAGGAATTCTTAATAAACGTTCGTTTACGTATATCGTTATTAATTTATTTAGAAAATATTTAACAGCGTCGTAGCATGTAAGTTACTCTTCGTTTATAACTTAATTACATAAGTATAATATTAGGTTATATATATACGTTATTCCGAAGATTTATGACTTACTTTTTCCCAGCTAGAAGAAGATTTTAATTTATTTAATTTATTCGACGAAATATCAAGCGTACCGATATTAATTACAACGAACGATTTAATTACTTATAAATTCGTACAACAACTTATAGCTTGATATATAATCTACGTTACTCTCGTTCATATCTATGTATATAAGATTTTACTTTTCAACTTCGAAGAAAAGTTTTATTCGTTTGTTCATTGTTTTAAAAGAACATTATTTAATGAAATCTAATTACTATATATTACTATATATATTACGCAACAACCAGCTCGATATACTTAGATACAGATTAATCTAATTCGCAAGCTTCAACGATGGCGTTTCTCAAGCAATAATTATTTACAAAGGAAATACGAAAAACTCCGATATTAATTAGCTATCAGCCGCAAAGTAGATTTGTACGATAAATAAAATTAACTATTACTTAATGACCAACGTAATTACTACGTGCGTATATAAGTATATGTAATATTCAGATCGATATACCTATATATATATATTACCGTCATTCACAAAATTCACGAAAAATTTTTCAAGGAACAAATTCGTGATGTAATAATTTCCTGTTAATCCAGTTTTATCTGTTTCATATATATATATATATATATATATATATATATATATATATATATATATATATATAAAATACTTGATATTTTAATTAAATCCAACGTAAATTTAACCTTGGCAAATATTTTGTAAAAATAAAATGAGAAGGATCTCGTTGGTAAGTAAGAAGAAGAAGAAAGAACAAAACAGCTTGTAAAAACTTATTTTGTATATTTCTTCTTCTTCGTCATCATCATCATCATCTTCTCCTTGAGAAAGACGTCCTTTCGCCGAACGAAAAGAAGAGACGAAGAGAGCTTGGAGTGGGGATTTTACATTTTGTTTTGTTTTCTTTCTTTCTTTCCTTTTTTTTTGTTTTCTTTATAAATCCTTAGACTACGAGTTTCTTCTTCGCTCCCCTTCTTCATCGAAGGCGGATGTACGTATCCGACTTTCTTCTCTTCTCTTGAGAACGCAGTAAACGTTTCCGGTCGAGTTAACTACGTCGTTGAATTATTTTGTTCGTCGAGATAACTCCTCTTCTTCTTCTTTTTTTTTAAATTATCCAGTAACGGTAAAAGATAAATATACGTATCGTATATTTATCGGGTAGTTAATTATACGATCGTTGAATAATTTGTTTACTATGGAAATCAATTTTTCTGAATTATTAATTAGGAATAGATAAAGGATTATTCGTTTATTTAGAAATGATCGTAATTATTTTTTCTATGTTTAATTATTTATTACGAAAGATAGATATGCGTTTCGTGTAAAGTCAATTACGTCATCGATCAGATAATTGATTTATTGGAAACGAATTTTTTAGAAATTACAGATTCTTAAAGAAACTTGTTTTATGTATTTCGGCAGACGTAAAAAATGAAATATTATACATATATATATGACCTCGTTTAAATATAGCTTTACCTTCGCCAACCGGTAATCCGTGTGCTCATGATGCATGAATACCAAGTGCAAGGATATTTCCTCTTGTAAAAATATTCGCACAAAGACGAATCTTTGTTGAATCGATCCTAATCGTTCAAAGTTCGTATTGAGAGTGATAATTATTAATCTATATTCGCGTAGGATCGATATTTCTGATTGAGTAAGAAATAGTTCGTGAAATGACACTACGAATTTTAAATTAGAATAAAATTATTTAATTCTTTAATTTGTTTAAACGTTTATTAAATAAAAATCATTATAAATTTATTTATTAGATAATTATTAAATAGTACTTTCGTTTGATTGATTACATCGTATGAGTTGTATAATTAAGAATAAAAAAAAATATATATATATATATATATATGTATATATATACATATTAATGCACTTGAAAATTTTTATTAATTTTAAAATACGATATATCTTAGTATAGAAATACGTACCAATGCTTTTATTTAATTATTTTCAGAATGAAAAAAATATATACATACATACATACGTACGTACATATATACAGGTACACATTTATGTTTTAATTTAATCATTTTCACTTTAATACGATTTAATATTTTCTTCTAACAAAGAAAAAGAGAATAAATAAATAAAAATCATACATTAAAGGATTAATAAATTTCAAAAATTTTTTACAAATCTCTCCGACGTTTTTTGTACTTGGAAAAACAAATTGTACTCCGAATTGCGTCAGTGTATATAAAAAAATAATTATAATATAGATATCTTATGCGTACCAAATGATTCGTAATACGCCATAAGAATATATAATGTCGAATGAAACTAATTTCAATAATCTTAGAACAGGAACAGCAAGTACTATTCAATGCTTAGGAATAGATCGTTACGAAAAAACTATTTCGAGAACGTACGCACTTTCAAAGAATTTCGAAGGTATACTTAACATGTAATCAAGAGGGAGAGAGAAAGAGAGAGAGAGAGAGAGAGAGAGAGAGAGAGAGAGAAAAGAGAGAAAGGAGTTCTCGGTTGATCTACCAAATAGATCAAAGTCATCAGTATGGGTACCGTAATTCGATAGATTTATACATTTAAAGTATTTTAACAATCACTTTAATACGATTACTACGTCTATGATAGTTTTAAATCTTACAATGTTACAACGGTATTAGAAAGAGTTGTTTTTTAATTCGTACGTGTACGTCCATAATAATGATTCAATTATTTTAATAGGAATTAGATTAGAAATTGATACATGTTCGATAGAGCTTTTGCAATTTACGTGATAAGATTAATTATACGATTAGTTAATTCATTTTAATAGGACGATTAAAATTTTCTATATGCTTTTATATTAGAATTATTTATACATATTATTAAATTATTATTATTATTATTATAAATATTCGTGTTGAGTCATTTCATATATTTTACAGTTACCATACAACTGTATCCTACAAATTTTTATGGAAATTGTATTTATCGAATATTCGTATAATAACTTCGATAAAATTTTTTTAAGAAATTCATCATCGAAATCTACTCTCTCTCTTTCTCTCTAGTTAAGTATAATTTATAATACTTTTTTAGTAGTATTATATAATTGTTATATATATATATATATATTTATTATTACGTTTAGTTGTGTATTCAATAGTATTATTATTATGATATAATAGTTATATTCATTTGTATTAAATATAGTTACGTTTGCTAAGAGTTAAAGCGAACGGAGAATGGATGCATTAAAGAGTTTCACGCTCATTAACGCTTCAACTTGTTGACGACAGGATAATCGAGCAAATGAAAAAAGGTGGGGGATGCAGAAAGGGAAAGGCGTTCTTTATAGTTTCGCCTGAAATATCTCGTTGTCTCCCTCTCGACGAATGTTATTTCTTTTTATATATATGTATATATATCTCTCTCAAGTTTTAACAGACGTAACAGATGTAAAACGATAATATATTGTTTGATTTAAACTTCAGTGAAAGCTATGGAAAGTATAATTCGAAATATATATATATGTGTGTGTGTGTGTGTGTGTGTCTGTGTGCGTATGTATATACATCTATATGTATACAGAGTGAACCAAAAAAAATTCCTAAATAATAATTTTTGAAATGTGATTGTATTTTTCATTTTTTTTTAAATTTCTTTTTAAGTGGAATTTATCTGAAATTAATTGAGGATTATAATCATTCTATGTGATCTTCGATGTAATCTATATACATGTAAGGTTCGATGTACCCATTGAATTTCCACATTTTCATCCAAGGTCGAACTCAGCGAACGTGTTTTACACTCTCTTTATAAAATAGATCGTAGTATTACAAGTAGGTGGTGTCAAGTTAGAAAAAGACGTTCTAAACGATAAGACACGAACGATTTTTAATAGAGATAAATATGATCGAGATTAGAATCATTGATATACGTTGTAATTTTCCTTTCTGTTTTCGCAATCAGCCCGGGTCAACATTCACATTCTTATTATTTACATTCTCTAATTAAATTTTTCATTTTTTCCATTCATGAATGACTTTTAACGTAGCCATTTAAAATAAGATACATACACACACACATATATATGTATATAAAACTCTAAGTATAATTTTATTAACTGTATAATAACTCTACAATATTGCTAACTATGTAATTTGTGCGATAAGTATATAATACTGTCAACTATATAAAAATCATTTAATTATTATTTTAATATATTCATAGAATTAATAATAGAATATAAAACGATACAACATTATATATATATATTATACTTATTGTTACATAGTTAAATATTGTAATAATATCGTAGTAAACATATACTGTCTGATTATTCAGATATACATTTGTATATATCTGTGTGCGAGTACAATGTGTACAGATGAGATATAAATAATGTGAGATCAGAGTTAACCTTGAAAGAAAAATAATATCGTAAGAATGTTCGAGGAAAAAGATAGAAGAACGTTAAATTGTTTATTTGCAAGATGATGAAGGGAAGGAATATAGAGAGTGGGAAATCGTGCAAAATGTGAGCGTCTCGCAAAGTAGGAGAACGAAGCAAAAGGCGAATCACCATCGTGGGCTGCGTAGGTAGGAGGTAGGTAGACACATATATACATACATACATACAAACAAACACCTTTCGAGAGTTTACCAGTTATACGTCGAACAGTTGGAGCAGCGGACAGTTACCTTTACGTTTCGAGATCGAGAGGATCTATTTTGTTCTCTGGTGTGATATAGACTGATTTATATATTCGCGAGAGAGAGAGAGAGAGAGAGAGAGAGAGAGGGAGAAAGAGAAAGAAAGAAAGAAAGAGAAAGAGAGAGATTAGCTTCTCGGTGAGTTATTTTCTTTTTTCTTTCTTCTTTTTTATTTCTTTTTATTTATTTATTTTTTATTTCTTTTATTTTTATCATTTTTTTTTTTTTTTATTCATTCTTCGCTCATCGTTCCTTACGGATATTCGAGAAATTTTTTGCTGATTAAGTGAAAATTTTTACACATTCTTTTTTTATAATCGTATGTATGTATAACATGTTATTTCGTAATATAATTTATTTATAAATAAGTGTTATTAAAAGTAAGAATTTATTGATTTATTATAAAAGGAATGATAAATGATAAATACATTTATAAAATGACACTTATTTATTAATAAATTCACAAAGGGTATATATGTAGTATATAATGTAAAATGTATGGAACAAAAGAAAGGTTATCGAACTGGATTATGGTATGGAAATAATTCCATGTAATACGATCGATTGTTTTCGAAAAAAATAAAAACTCTGTTACCACAAGGATATCTTTGTTACCACAAGGAAAATGTCGATAAAGTAACCTCGTTACTAACGTTTCACAGGAATATCAAGCACGAATATTACGCAAGTAATATAACTGGGCATCCAGTTCACCTCGGTTCCCCTGTAAAATTTCTCTTGCTTCATAGTGATTGAATTCAAATTGATTAACGATTGCATAGTCATTAAAGTCCATGCATAAGATAGTCTAATAATTTCTAAAAAAAAAAAGAAAAAAAAAATAGTCGACCTAAATCGAATTTTTACGATTAATTTCATTAAATTCTACGCTGGTGATGATCCAACAATCTAATAATAAAAAAAAAAAAGAAAAAAGAAAATAAAAAAAATGAACGATTACGAAATCAAAAACATATCTAGATCACTTTTATCTATTCTTTTTTTTTCCTTTTTCTGTTTTTAATTAGAGATCATTCGAGAAGAGAACGAATCGATCGATTCGACTCGAAGACGATGAGTCGAACGTTATTGATGTGTTCGTTGTTGGCTGTGACCAACGTCAATGCAATTTCGACAGTATGGCAACCAGTACCTTCACCTCTTGTACCAAGTACGAGTGTGCTTCGTCAGGAAGGAAAATTATATGGAAGCTTAACATCGGTCAATTCTCCTTATGATATCGATGGACAGCTGATCGATTTGTCACACGAACAGGAACAATGTTCTTTGTACAAGATTTCTATGAGTCAACAGCTTTACTTTGAGGTTGGTCAATATTAATTAATTCATTAATTAATTGATTGATCGATCGATCGATTGATTTATTTAGTCATCTTTTTTTTTCATTCATTTATTGGATACTTAAAAAAAAAATTATTTTTTTTTTATATCTCGCTTTATATAAGAAGCAAGATTTATACGTAAGAAAAAAAAAAAAATAACTCGCCAACTTTTCGAATGGCTCTTGTATTTATCTAATTAGGTTTCATCAGAAACTGTTCGATCGATTTGTTAGGTATTATTATATAGTTATTGCGTAATTATTTGTATTAGAGATTTTGCAACAAATTGATATATTGGATATTTATGTAATAACTTTCAATAGTTTTTTTTTTCTTCTTCTTCTTCTATATAAATTTGTTCGACTTTGTTTCTATTAAGGAAGTATACTTTTGGTAGTATTATATACAGCTACCGGCGTTATGTACCAAGTATATGTATAATAGTACTTTGTAGGGTACTATTATATAGTTATCACTATAATTATTTGTCGGAGATGGTAAAAAATCTATTTTATAAATCATTCATTAAATCATTTAATAACTTTGAAAAATTATTTTTACTTAATATATTTGTTAGAGACTTTTACTTTTATTAAGAAATAAATTCCTAGCAGTATTATATAGCTATGCTTGTAACTATTCGCGTTTGAAATTTTATTCGTTAGATTACGCATTCAATAATTTTCTTTAATTTAAAAAAAGAAAAGAACATAACGAAGGAAAAAAAAAGAACAAAAAATTACTTTACAACGCAATGAATCATTTCTTCATAAATTTATTCGGCTTTATAAGAAACTTTATTCGTATTAAAAAGTACACTTTTAATCTTTCAAATATCGCTAAAAGTAATCTATAAAAATGTGTAAAATTGCGTCGATAGGAAAAAAAAAAAAGAAATTTAATTTTACGATTACTTAACTATCAGACGATTGTATAAACAATCAAGTTGCAATTCATGATTGCAGTTGAAATTTTTCTTTCTGCTTTCACAATATCATGTCTCTTCGACGTTCGTACTTTTTATTCTTTGGATAACACTTAATCCGTTTTATTTATTTATTTCTTTATTTATTTTCTCTTTCTTTTTTTTCGTTACAGTATATTCATTACAAGATCGACTTGCCGAATATAAAAGAATTTACTCTGTGTATATGGTCAAAGTTTCACAATCATACCAACGATCATCCTCTGTTTTCTTATGCAGGTGAGAATGTCACTTATATGTCTCTTTCTTTTCTTTCTTTTTTTTTTCTTTACTCTCTTTTCTTTTCTTTTCTTTTCTTTTCTTAACTTTTCCTTTCCTTTCCTTTCCTTTCCTTTCCTTTCCTTTCCTTTCCTTTCACCTTACACTTTGCCTCATGCGTTTAAATTAAGATAGCGAAAGTCGTCTTTCGTTCGTTCTTCTCTCGTGATATCCCTTTCGATATCGATATATATCGATATATATCATTGATGTAAAAAGAAATGATTCGTGAGACTTGTAAAAAAAAAAGAAAAAAAAAACATATGCGAGAGAAATCATCAATATTATTAATCATCGATTCGTTAGATTTATTTACTTAACAATTTTCTTAATAGGTTTCGTTCACAAAGGTTTCTCGTTAGGTATCTTAGAATTTTTACTTTGATTAGAAAGTTATATTTCTACTTTGATATATATTGATATACATTGATGAAGTTGTTGCGGAAAGAAATGTACATGGAACGTGTCGGAAAGGAAAGAGAAATCATCAGTATTTTAATCATCGATTCATTAGATGATTTCGCTAATAATTATCTCGTTTAGGTTTTCTTAATAAATTTGTTGACAATTGATTTCGATTAGAACGTAATTTTACAAATAGTTTTCTATTCTATTCGTTTGAGATTTTAAGGAATTGATTTATTGGATATTCGTCCAATAAATTTGGATTTTCTTTTTTTATACATTTTTTTTAGATGCTTTTCTTTTTATTCAAAAGTATACCTTCGGTATTCACATATCAATTATATAATTTATTATAGAATAATTATATATTTAGTGATAAATTTTTATTTTTACTTTTATTAGACTACACTTTTACTATATATGTATATATATATATATATATATATATATATATATATATATGTATATAGTAAACAGTCATTTATTATTATTTATTATTCGTTAAAACTTTTAATAATTATAAAGTCAATTAATCTTGACTTTTTTAAAAAAGTCCAAATTAAAAGGTACACTTTTTAACAAATTTTAATCATTTTAATCATTTAATCTAATCATTTAAAAAATTTTAATTTTAAAATCAAATGATATATATTGATATTATCATAGATATACAGTTATAGTAAACGAATATAAAGTTATTACATGTGAGTTATCAAAATAACGAAAGCGAATAACTTTCCAAGGCGAATTTTAGAAAGGCACTTTGTCTGGATTACTCAGACGCTTCGTTTCGTTTAGTTTCGTTTGGTTTCGCGGTAAAGTCACCTTCCCTTTTCCCACCGTCATCGAATCTTTCACATACTCGATGTACATTATTAACGCGGTGTGGTAAATCGTAAAGTTTGATAGTAATAAAAAATCTGTAAAGTCGTTAAAGAAACTTTCTAGCTATCTTAACGTGTGGTCTTATATGTACGTGGATGTTATATGAGATTTAGAAGAGAGCGAGAGAGATAGAGTGTATATAAAAAAAATATTCATATTCGTAAACGGATTTTTTTTTATTTTATTTTATTTTATTTGTTCTTTTATTGACTTGACGACGGATATGAATTTTTTTTGAAGGTCTTTTTTTTTCAAGGAAATTCCTTTTTTTTTTGTTTTTATTGACTCAAGTATACACCTACGAGTAAATCTATGAGAAATTTATGTGATTTGTAATATGGCGTACAGGTCGAGCGAAAAGTTTCTACTTGGATCAATAGTGGCCAGACTTAAATAAATATAAATTTTTCATGTCCTTTTAGAATTATAGTCAGGCTTGTAGTTTTACGATTTGAAGAAAAAACGTCAACTCAAAGCATCTTCTCGAAGAGGGATAATCGATTTTTAGGATCATCTAAGAAAACTTATGATCTATCCTTTAATACGGATATTATAAATTTGGATTTTATATATCTCGTTAAAAAGATCAATAAAATTGATATTACACTGTCATTATATTACTATATGAATGTTAATGTTTCGTTATGATCGAATTCGTTTTAGGGATCGATAGATCTTCATCAAATACACACAATAATATAC
Organism: Vespula vulgaris; assembly: GCF_905475345.1. Lineage (NCBI taxonomy): Eukaryota > Metazoa > Arthropoda > Insecta > Hymenoptera > Vespidae > Vespula > Vespula vulgaris. Next base: position 891,910 of record NC_066600.1, on the reverse strand, counting down.
ATGAGCACTTAAAAGAAAAAAAAAAAATAAATATATCTATTTTATAGATTTGTTTTAGAATGTTGTCTAAAATTGTCATTACATATCGTAAAACTCAATTTGTTTCGCTAATGATTTCATTCATTTTCAAGATCGATAGATCTACGAAATACGTACGAAATATATAGTTATTTATAAAACGAATATATTTCTTTTATAGACCTATTTAGAAATATCTTTATATATACTCTTTATAACCTTATCGTCATCATTATTTTATAAAAGTCAAGGTTCCAGAACGATTTAAAAAAAAATCTATAAAACACATAGAAACATAAAATCACCATAAGATCACCTGCCATAAGACACGAATACTACAAAAAGCGTTTTATTATATTCTTCATTGTACCTTAAAAAAAAAAAAAAAAAAAATCAGATGAAAAATAACTTTTTCTTTTAATACTAAGAACAATAATTTAACAACGGATCACATAACATAAAGAAAAAAATGCATACATGCATATAATCGTTTTTTCAGTCGGTGATCAACCTCGAGGTATATTATCATGGGTCGCCAATACGGCAAGAAGTTCTTATTATATGATGAACGTGGACGGTCACAACTTGTATAGATTGAATTATCCGTTGAGACTTAACAAGTGGTACCACTCTTGCCAGAGTTGGAATGGTCGTACCGGAGAATGGCAGATTTGGGTCAACGACGAACGTGTAGGTCGTGGGTTCAACAACAGGGTAAGCGAGCATTGTCTTTTATCTTAGAGATAAAGAACCTACCCTCTTCCTCTTCCTCTCTCTCTTTCTCTCTCACTCTCACTCCGTTCGCTCGTTTCTTTCCATCTTCTTAGATTTTTTTTTTTTTTCTTTATACATAATACGCCACCTTCTTCCGAGTATACAATAAGAAAATGGAGATTTCTTAAATAAACCTTCCTACCACGAACTCTTTTGTTATAATCGTACTACTATTTTTTTTTCTTTCTTCTATCTATCTTTCTTTCTTTCTTTCTTTCTTTCTTTCTTTTTTCTAATGTGTTTATTATGTGTACACGTATGCAATTCTTTTTTCTCTCTTTTGTATATATTATATATGTGTATATATATATATATATATATATATATATATATATATATATATAAATATATAAATCACTGTATGCGTGCGTGTCACAGGATATGTGCAACTAAATCGTTCATACGTTCCCACGCGACTTTTTATATTTATTTTTAAATACTAACGAAAGAATTTAATGAAAGTGTATTTGATTTTTTCTTTGCTTTCGAATAACACTCGATGCATTATTATTGAAGAATTGTACTTAATATATTTATTAGAATTTTCTTTTTTCTTTTTCTTTTTTTTTAATCGATCAGTGAATCGTTTGACGTAATTTTTAATCGATTAATGAATCGTATCCGAACAATACGAAAATATATTCTCACGGGCAATTCTTAAAATGACAATGTTTCCTTTTTTTGTAAATTATTATTATCGTTATTATTATTATTATTATTATTTCACTTTTAAACAAATCGTTTATCAAATGGTATTACTCGAAATGGATGAGATAGAATAAATAATCGATTTAACATTTATAAATGCGTGATGATTGATATATGATATAATTATTACATTTTTATTTTCTTTCTTAGAAATAAATATTTGTATTCGTTTAAAAAAAATTATTTCATATATTCCGGAAAATAGATCAATTAGGTTAACGCGTTAATGAATTTTTAGATTAACACGTTGCTCATTTATATATACTTTCTCTATGCAATCATTATATCGTTGAGAATCTTTCTTTTTCTTGTTTCCTAGAATGATCGAATGTCAATGTTCGTATTATACGTGTATTAGGTATGTATTAGATGACAAAATAAAAGTTTCACAGTATTTACGTTGTAAGTGATTAGATCGAATGCTATCCACGCACAGTATACTATTATATAATATATCATGTAATTTTTACTTATTCATTTCCTTTCGAGGTCGGTGAAAGGCACTTGAAATTCATATTATCGTTATTATTATTCTTATTATTATGTATTTCTTTTTCTATTACACTTTAATCGTCCACTCCATTAGCAAAGCTCGTTATTCAAAAGTAAAACAAAAAGATTTTGTGGAATATAAGGATAGATATTTTTTTTAATACGAACGATCCTTTTCGTTATCGTCATCATAAATTATTATCATTATTACTACATCATTGATCATGATTTTGTTGGTAAAATTAATTAAAAGAAATATATATGTATACAATAAAATCAAATAATTAACAGAAACAACAGAGATTAATAATTAATTGTTTAAAGTTTCTAATCGTCGTCAGTATCTTTTTATTATCATTATTATTATCATTATCATTCTATGTTTCGTCACGGATGAATTTTGTTGAAAAATGATAGATAGAGAGAAAAAGAGAGAGAGAGAGAGAGCAGACAAGGACTGATCATTTTTTGTCGACATTTAGATTTTATAGAAGCATAGAAAGTGGGCGTGGTGTAGTTGTCATTAGAAAAAGAAAATGGAAAGATTTTCGAGAGGAGAGTAACGATCGCGTGAGTATAACACTATGTCACGTACATACACATACATACATATATACATTGTAAGGAAGTAAAGGCACACCTGGAAATGATTCTTAACTTATCGTTCGTCGAGTGGCTCGTTCTTGAAAGTCGGTGCAGCGTGACGAATGCACTCGAGAGAAAGTGGCCTTTGGAAAATTACAAATTACCGACGACACATATCGATCGTGGGTCAATGTTGAGGCAAATCGAGGTTTCTGACTCGATATCGATTAATCTTCATTGGCTTTTATATGTATATGATAAATGATATAATAATATCATCGTCAATATATATATAAAATGATACAAAAAAAATACGTATATATATATATATATATATATACATGTATAAAGTTTCTTTTTCGTTGTATCTTTTTTTTTTAAATTATAAAACGTGGTAATGTCGTTAAATATTATTAATCTTTATTATTAATGTTATCAAAATATTATATATGTATAATACCTGTGGGACTTTTGGTCCAGCTTGTATAATGAATATTGTATATATATCGTTGTTATTAAAATATTATGTGTATCATGAATATTATCGATATTAAAAGAAACGTCATAAATGGCAATTATAGAAATTTTGTTGAAACGTTTCAGTTGGTCGGTCACGTTATTAAGGGCGGTGGTATCGCGATATCGGGTCAAGAGCAACGCCAGTTGGGTGGTGGCTTTTTAGAAGGAGAAGGTTCTCCTCCAGGTGAGTAATTTAAAATGTACGAAACAAAAACAATCAGAACCAATCGATTTTATATTATAAACCATTCCCCTCTTCCATTTTTCTTTTTACGTTTCGCTCTATTTAATTATACGAATGCATTCGTTAATAATTTATTATCGATTTATACAGATTTCGTTTTCTTCGTAATTAGCAAAACAATTGGATAATATTTAGATCGAGATTATGTTATTCCAAAGGAATTAATACAATGAAGAAAAATTAATTATCATTAATTATTAATGATTATGAAAATTTTGCTTAGATACGTATAAATAAATCATACCAACCGAACTAACTATTTTATTTAACATGTAACGTAGGTAACATAATATTTTCTCGAACAAGACAAGAATCTAACGATTATTTGATTAATGCGTCACATAATGTATCCCAATAAAATTTTCTTTCTTACAAATATATAGGATCGGGTGGTATGTTAGGAGAAATAACAATGGTTCAGTTGTACAGCGTTGCTCTGACAGCTGGAAAAGCTCACAAAGATCACAAACATCATCACGCTCATCATTACGAGCACGATACCACGAATAATACTCCAAGGCCGATAACGAGACAACCGGTTACAGGACCACCTCTACCTCCTAGTCCATTCTTAACTGGAGGTCAAATTAATCCTCAAGTACGATACGATCGTTGTAACGATGAAATAATACATAATACACGTTTAATTTTATTAACACGTGACGTAATACGTTTAGGTGAAAATCAATCCTGGCGCACCATTGCAAATTATTCGAAACGGGGTGATCATGCGTCATCCAGCATTACCACCACCAAGAGAGCCACCACCACAACCCTTTCCACCAGCCAATCTCGAAAGTCTTTCAACGATGATCCCATTTGTTTCGCCGTCATCAACATTGTCAGTAACTTTGCAACAAGATTCCGGAATATTTGGAAATCCTTTAAGTAGACCAACCGGTACTTATCACGAACTTTTCAAACGAGAGGAAACTGTAACGAAGAGGGAGAACGTTCGAAGGGATAAGATCGATACGAAAGCAACAACGACGTCTAAATCCACCATTATCGAAAACGACGACGATGACGACGACGACGACAAAGTTCGTTGACATTCTTTCAATTAAAAAATGAAAAGCGAAAACACGAGAGAACGCACATTCTTAATACATACATACATACATTCATTCATACATTTTCTTTCTTTGTTTTTAGGTGAAGTTCCTCGAAAGGATCAAGGACGATATAGAAAAGACGACGAAAAAACGTGGAACGGAGAAAAAAAAGAGAGGAATCTTGCAATTGCCAGATGGTTTATTATTCGATGAAAATTATGCCGTACCTCAAGGATTGGACAACGATTATTTCTCGGGTTTAGCTAGTTTTGATCTTCAGTTGGTCAAGCAAGATAACAAAAATGACGAGAGAGAACCAGCCGAGGCCGAAGTTAAAAGGATCATGGATATTTGCAATGGCTGTGCCGAAGAACCTTTTGAGAAAGCCTTGATCATGGGATGGAGATCCGTACCTAAAAAGGTTTACTCCGGTGCTCTCTATATACCTGCTGTGCAGGTCTGCAAAGCTTTTTAATCGATCCTTCTCCTGGCTTCTCCTTGAGAGAATTAAATATCATATCCCTTAAGGGTTTCACGAAGCCTAAGAATGGCTGATAGATAGAAGACAATCATTTCGTCTCGTTTCATCTCATCTCTCTTTCTCTCTCTCTCTCTCTCTCTCTCTCTCTTTCTCACGCACATAGACACGATATATATATATATATATAGTTATCTTTATATAAATTCTTCAGGAAATCGATATTAATCTCGATCATATTTCCAAGACCACGTGAAAAAAGCTCGTTCGAAAACAGTATTATATCTCGATTAGATGAATAATTTTAATCTATTTTTTTTTTCTTTTCTTTTCCTTTCTTTTTTATCATAATCGAGTAGTTCAACTTGGACGAGGGCTTTCGAGATAAAAATGTACTTGTTTGATTGTATTTAACAGAGCGATTCATCTTCACTCGAGTCCATGGTACCTCAAATACAGTTTGAGATGAAATATTATCTTTTAAGATGATGAGATCTTTTTGCTTCGTATATATATGCATATATATATATATACACACACACATACATATATATATACATATATTACGTATTTTTTGAGCGCAAAAATTGAAAAGTCTGCAATGATGCTACTGATAGTTATGTTAAACTAGAAATACTTTGACAAAGCAAAAAGAAAAAAGAAAAGCTCTTACCTTGCTCTTGTGAATATGTTGATGCTGATACTCGCTGTCGAATTCGGGCTCACTGAAATAACTTTGATCCTCCCAATGAGGTGGCAATCCTCCACCACCTGGTATACCCAATGGACCAGGCATTCCAGCGACTCCATCGGCACTTTCGAAAAGTTTTAACACGCTTCTATCCCTGATATCTCGTAGATGTAACCTACGGATCAATCGGATCAAATGTATATAACATATTACGATTTTCTTTTTTATAAAATGAAGAGGAAAGAAAGAAAAAAGAAAAAAGAAAGAAAAGAAAATTGTCAAATCGATAAGAACGATAAGATTGACAATTCCAAAATGATTTCATCGAGAAGATTTATTAAGAAATAAATAAATAAGTAAATAAATAATAGGAATAAGGAAAAGCTTGTGAAAATTTGGGTAATTAGTTTCTTACCTGTGATCTTCTAGCTCGTAGAAGACGTTCTTGTTACTATCGTGTATGTAAACCTTTACATGTGGACTGTCGAGATATTCCATAGTTAACTGTTTTGGAAAGCTTCTGACGAAGAGAGCCTTTACAGTGTCTATGCTGGTTATTTCGTTTGGGAGAAGTGCCCTCTTCGTCTCGTTCCTGTACTGTAGGAACACCAGTCCTGGGGAATCGTCAACAGAAACGAATCGTTCTATCAGTGAAAGCGTTTGTCAAAATGATCCGATATTAAAAAACATTTTCATTGTCATACTTATGTAGATATGTATTTATCAATACGTAGTCAAATTTGTTATGAAAATTAATAGGTTCGTAACGAAAATTTGGAAGTTTTTAAAATCATTCGTGTATCAGGATATAGGAGAAAAGATTTTTTTAATCGTTATAATGTTATGTAATTTTTTAATTATGTACATATATATATATGTATGTATGTATGTAAGCATGTATTATTTTTGTATACGTACAATATACTTTTTCCAAATTTTATATTTTATTTTATTGTCCGATAATGAATTGTTAATTTGTATTAGAATATAGTTATTCATTTTTTCTTCTTTTCTTTTTCTTTTACATAAAGACAAGACAAAGGATTAGATTATAAAGAATTTTTAACGATTACATATTTAATCTAAATAATAATAATAATAATAATAATAACAAAACGTACATGTATAAATATAAAATATTTCATCTATCCCTGTACATACATACAAATCTACATAAGATGATTTAAAAGAAAAATAAACGAATAATAGTAATAAGTTTTATGCTCGTGGGTCGTGAGTTACCTAATGGTCGCTCCAAAGTTTTACTCGGAGTTCGGACAACGGGTAGGCTACTTCTTTGTTTTCCACCCCTTCGAAATCCAGTACTGGAGGTCTCAACTTCGGACATGATGCCTGGATCATCGTCGAATAGCATCGTTGACGAGGGTGGCGTGTAACCGCGCAGAAGAGGCGACTGAAAGACACAAACGACTCCAAATTATAATCTCGAACGAAAATCGACGTGATTATGAACTTTCTTTCTTTTCTTTTTTTTTTTCTTTCGTCGTTAACTTAATTATTTATACGTTAAAGAAGAAGACAGAGTCTAAAAGTAATGAAAAATATTCTCGCATGCAACTCGTGCCACGTTGAGAGATGCTTGTGTATGTAAAAAGAAAATAAAAGGAATGACACGTATCGAGATCATTTAAACGAAAAAAGGAGAAAGAATAAAAAGGACGAAAACAACAACAACAACAACAACAACAACATCGAAATTACCTTTCTCTGGCGAGACTTGGTCCCCATCTGTAGCAGCAGCAGGTACACGGAAACGGAAACACACATACAAGTGAACCAGTTAGAGTAATGTAAAAAATACAAGATGGATCAAAGGTAATGAAATGCGAGCAAAAGTCCTTTCAGGTGATTTTGACAAAAATTAATTATTACTTTTCGAGACACTTTTCAAAATTATATTTAAAAGCTTGAAGCTTGTCCGCAAATCCATTTCGTAAATCGAAAGCAAAATTGAAGAAAAGAAAATAATCTCTAAGTAGTCTCTGGAAAAAGAGTATAAACTGATTTGGAAAATCGTTTAGGTACTTTTCTTGATCCACCTAGAGACTTTTGGCTCACCTTATATATAGTAAAAAAAAATATAATCTTGTAAAAAACATTCTTTTTCCAATCTTTTTTTTTCGTCGGGACAAATAGAGATATTGAAAGAAGAGATAGTTTGAAAAATTGACAAAAATATTGGAAGTAATAAAGTTGGCAAGACAGGCTCGAGCATGGGGATTAAAATCACGAATTGATGGAAAAATAGTTAGAGAGTAATTAAGAAAAAATTCATAGAGTAATTAAGAAAGAATTCATTCATCAATCTTATATATATATATATATATATATATATATATAAAATTAAAAAATGGGACATAAATAATAATATATTTATACGTACGTATGAAATACGGGTTCCTTAGCGCAAACGAGAGAGAGTCTTTTAATTGAGAAATATTCGCAAAGGAAAGACGAGAAGATTTTGTCTCTTTCTTGTGACAAAGACGAGCACGAGGATGTATATGTATGCGTTCGTGCGTGTGTGTATATAGTTAATTAACTGCTTCCCTTCGTTAGGCTCCTCCTTTCCTTCTTTGTGCATATATATAGATATAGGCACATATACATATACATACATATATATATGTGTGTGTATATGTATATATATTTTATCGTGCAACCTAGTAAACGCGCCTCTCTTTCGTCTTTCCTCGATCCGTTATAATACGAAGTATGTACATATATCATTATTTCTTTTCTCTTTTTCCTTCTTTTCCGTTCTTTTTTTTTTCTTTTTAATCTTTTGCACCATGAGATCATCGGCTACGTTCCAATTCATTCAATTAATCCGATCAATCATTTAAAAATTGTTGAGAGAAAAGATCTCGAATTATTATAAGTAATAACTGGCGTATAATATTTTGTTACTATCAGATCGTTTATATATTTGTGCAATATTATTTTTTCTCCACGTACAATAATATTACATTACACAACATCAGCCACATTTAATAATCATAATAATAATAATAAAAATTAGTTGAACAATACATTCTTTCGAAAGAAAACAACAAGTAGGTAAACGATATACTCGATATCGACGAGAATTATTTTAAGATGCAAAAGATTAAAAAAGAAATCAGGAGAAGCAAAAATCAATCAAACAAACAAACAAAGACAGAGAAAAAAACGAATTATAACATTCCGTCCCGAGGAATGCAACAAATATAAAATAAAATAGAAGAATGAAGAAGTAAATAAACAAAGAACAAACAAAAACAAACGAACGAACGAATGAACAAACAAACAAACAAACAAACAAACAAACAAACAAACAAATAAATAAATAAATAAACAGAAAGTAGAAATACGATGCAGGATGCTATTTATGTGCGCAAAGATTCACCTCGAGATCCATGGTGCCGTATTGGCTGTGAGGTGGTGGCAAGTGACGGGGATGAAGGGGGTGTAACTGTTGGCCCCCGGCGTTGAACTGCTGATGATGAAGAGAGGGTTGATGATCGCCACCAAGGGTGTGCCTTCTCGGCTCGTCCCTCGAACGACTTCCACCACCACCCCCACCACCCGAACCGGCCCTTCCTCCTCCACCTCCGATCTCGTTTCCTCCGACACCACCACCCCCAACGACTCCACCACCGATCCCAACGCCAACCACACCGATTCCTCCACCTCCTCCTCCTCCACCGCCACCTCCTCCGCCACCACCTCCTCCTCCTCCCACTCCTCCGCCTCCAACACCCCCGCCGATGCTACCGCCGCCTCCACCACCTCCACCACCTCCGCCGATGCTCCGTCTACCCGGCGTAAGAGTAAGCTCGTTCG